>NC_064810.1:89206244-89235725 GCF_023721935.1 Panthera uncia
CCACACACACACATACACATACGTAATCTACTTGAAAAAAAACTTGGCTCAAAATGAAAAGCAAAATGATAGGGACAGGTTTTCTCTTCTGAAGTATTTACTAAACACACTCATTTCTAGGAGAAAAGGCAATCACTTATTTTAGCTCTGCACATTTACATGGCAGTGTAAATCCTACTTACTAATTAATCAAAAGCTGAGATTTTCTTAGAATTTGTATAAATTTCATAAAACATATTTCTATAATGCCTGATCATGAAATTTCCAATGGTGAAATGAAAAACAGAAAAAAAAATCATACATTTAAAAATATGTTCTGCTTTGAAAATCAACTTTATTGAATTTTCAGTTACTTAATGCCACAATATTTTCCTAACATTGTACGAGAAGGTTAATGTGAAAAAGTTGAATATTAGATTTAGTTATCTTTTTGGGATTTTATTTCCCAATTGCTTAAAACACACACACTCACATATACATTTAGTCTCTCTCTCTTTCTCTCTCTCCCAGGTTATATATCGATTTTTAAACATAATCTCTATTGACAGATTACCAGAATTTTATGTATGGCCTTTAGTTTTTCTCATATTTCTTCATAGTTAAAAATACCTATCATTTGTGTAACTTCCATAAGTATCCAATTGAGGCTAAAAAATGTTATCCTTGGCAGGCTTAATTATTTCCATCTTTATTCTATTTTAGTAAGTACAAGAAAATTGCTTTTTATTACTTATGTTAGTAATATAATTCTTCCATCGTTAAATTTTTATATAAAATATATATCGAGGGCAATATGAAAATTGCAATTATATATTCAAATAACTATACATGGTTTTTCAAGTAAGATAGAAATCCTGCAAACGCTTCACTGCCATCTATCAAGATATACAAATATGGAGTAGCTAAAAATGTTCATTTGAAACAACAAATTTAGCATATAAAAAGCTATTTAGGTGGCAATATATAGTAATGAGTACAAGTGCTGGTGAATGAAGGACAAGGCCTGTTAAACACTGGTTAACTTGTAAAAAGAAAGATTATTAAAACATTTGTTATATGGATTGGTCAATAAGTTAAAGCACAAAATAAATTAGTGTGTGCAAATTTTCCTACATTTTATAAGTATATTTTGCAGGTAATGTATGCATGTGGGATCAGAGGTATGTCACTATAATTCGTAAATCATTCTAAAATTTAGTATTTTCTAGATACTGTTTAAAAGGTGAAGGAGAGTACAACGATATAATTATTTCCCTTAGAAAATCATAAGCATATGAAACTGGAGGGGCAGAGATGACCAAAATTAAAATGAGGAATTACCTTAAAAACTACCACATGTTTCACAGTTTTGTTATCAAGGTATTGACACATATTCTTAGATGGGTCAAAATCAAAGAAAACTTTTTTTTAACGTTTATTTATTTTTGAGAGACAGAGAGAGACAGAGCATGAGCAGGGGAGGGGCAGAGAGAGGGAGACACAGAATCCAAAGCAGGCTTAGGCTCTGAGCTGTCAGTACAGAGCCCGATATGGGGTTCAAACACAGGAACCCTGAGATCATGACCTGAGCCAAAGTCGGATTCTCAACCAAATGAACCACCCAGCTGCCTCTAAAGAAAACTTTTGAAATCCACAAATTAAGTTGCAGAAGTCTAATTCAATACTTCTGCCGAATGGTTGCTCTCCACAACATACTACGCTAAGAACAAGGAAGGCAGAAAGGTGGATACAGCTTCCAGTGATTAAGATGCTCGCAGCTAGGAAGCTTGAAAGCACTCAAGAGGAAAGCTAAACAGAACAATAGGCAACATAAAAATGAAGCAATGTTACAGATTACATTTTTAGCTAATGTAGTTCAGTAAATGGAAATTCAGAAAATATGTACAAAAATATTATATGTTGAATAAAATTAAGGTTAAGATTTAAGGTAAAATCACTGATTTTTCTCGAACTATTAGAAAAATCTTATTGAAATATTTTTAAAAGATGCCAGTGTAGAATGGCAATATTGGATAGAGTACTGAAAAAACAAACTTCGGCTCTTTGCTTGAAATTTTCTAATTAGCACCACATACAACATCAAAAAATAAGTCCAAATCTCAAGCAACAAAGTACTTATATGAAAACAGGAAGCCAATATCAAGTCACAAAGAAGTCAGGAGATGGTTTTCTGCCTCCTTTTTAAAAACCCATGCCCTAAATGCCATTTTGAACTCACCGCCTTATTTCAACTAAACTCCTTTACCAATATGAATTTTGTATTTCCTGCATTCACAATTAATATTAGTATGTTATCATACAGTATTTATACGTCATAAACAATTTGTGTCATACTCATGTAAAGTTTTCTTTTTTTTTCCCCCGTAAATTTGAATGTTTCTTAAGGATTAGGATTGTTTTCAATTCCTCAAATTTCAATACTTCTTTATGCTGGGGAATAGTAAGGAACTATTATTTTATTAAATTCAGAGATTTACACTGTTTTTGAACACTGATACAGGAAGCACATTACACATTAAAGAACTACAAGTGTTACCACTTGGATAATGACTGAGTGTTAGCAAAATGATTACTTAACCAGGGATGTATGTACCTTTAGTCTATGCATGAAAATACTCTTTAAGATCACTGACTGCAAGATCTGGACTAAACCTACTAATGGTTTGAACAGTGAAGTCAGTGGTCCAAATGACAAAGCACATTTATAATCTTCTATTAAAAATCAGTGCAACACTATAACATTTTCAGTACATCTTATTTTCCTATTTATTAACCAAAACAGTGACTATGAATTCTTAAAAGAGAAATTAGAAACAAGAAAATATTCATGTTTGTTTATTGCTTCCAAAATTCAAAATATTGAATTCTTTGCTGCACATGGCACAAGTATACTTTTTTTGTTTCTTTTTGCTAGACTTAGATTAAGTATAGAGTATCTAAATATGAAAATACAATAAACTGAG
The DNA here is from genome assembly GCF_023721935.1 of Panthera uncia. NCBI lineage: Eukaryota > Metazoa > Chordata > Mammalia > Carnivora > Felidae > Panthera > Panthera uncia. The sequence continues at coordinate 89,209,208 of NC_064810.1, forward strand.
TCTATGTGAGGGCTTTTGGTTTATTTTTTTTTCTTATTAAGAAAAGATACCTTTGAGAGGCTTTATTAATCTCTCTTTTTCTCCAGCTTCATTGATATACAATTGACATACAATTGAACAATCTATTAATTATGCATAGAGAAATTATACAAGTCCAAATTATACAAAGAAATATACAAAGAAATTATACAAAGGAAAATAGAGTGAGTTCTACTATTCTAAGATCACTTAAATCACGTGATTCCCTCAGAGTAGTGATCAGAATAATATAGTCAGCCTTTCTTTTGAGATACTCTGTGTGTCCCTCCCCCACCAAATACAAATAATTTTCATCAGGCAATGTTTAGTGGTACTTGCCAACATCATAAGGTACAATATATATGCTATCTTTGACCCAGAATATTCACTACCGTGGGGATTATGGCTTCCTTATATTTTGCCTTGTGTTTAAAATGATAAATTTCATGCACTTTCTTACTCAGCACCCAATAATTAGCCTTTCATATCTCAGCTAGCATTTGATGTCTTTTGGTGTTCCACAAGACAAACCTGGGTCATAAGAATTCTTTCCTAGACACATGTAGAATCATGTTTTGTTTTGTTTTTTTCTTTTTGCCTAGGGAGTAATAGTTTTTCTCTAAAGTGTATGAAAAACCTGTTTAAAGGTTATTATCTAAAAGGAAACAGATATAGCACAGAAAAATGTCATTAACATATAAACCACCATTCAGAGCCCAATGTGTGGCTCAATCTCATGAACCATGAGATCATGACCTGAGCCAAAATAGAGTCAAACGCTTAACCAACTGAGCCACCCAGGTGCCCTGATGTTGTAAGAATTTTAAGTCCTTGAAAGTTAAAAGTACCATAATATACAAGAAAAAAAAATTCTGACAACATATTGTATTTTAACTAATGGTAATTTTCCTGTTGTAAACTCTCACATATTTATTATAGAATTTAAGAAAATAGTAAAAAAATATAAATAAGAAACAAATATAAAATTATCTGTGTCATCACTCTGATGATATACATTCCTAGCATTTTGTGTTATTTCTATCCAGTCTCTCGTATAGATATTTTTCCATATTGAATCATATTGTAGCCTTTATACCCTATTCTAAACATGTACCAATGAATTCACATTTTAATGGCAGTATCACATTAAGGTATAGCACGTCTATATTTTATTTCTTTCTCCAATATGGGCTATTAATTTATCTCTAATTTGTCTCTATATAAATAATATTTCAGTAAACATCCTGTGCATGAATCTCCATGTGAATCCTTATTAACCTTCTAGAATAAATATATAGGATAGTAATTATACAGTCAGAGTACAGATTATTTACTATTGAAACTACAAATGAGAAAATGAAAATTCATTTCTTTTCTAGGCAAATGCTATATATACATATATATGTATATATAGCTATATATATATATATATATATATATATATATATATAGCAATAAAGATTTCAACAGAAAACCTTCTTGCTAATTTATCTTCATGTGCTAATGTAGAAATACAGGAAATTAACAGGAAAAGAGTATGACTTTTCAGTTGTTATCTTCTGATTTTTGTTTGTTCAAGAGAAAAAGAGAAATATGTTTGGAATTAGGAATTCATTCAAGTACATTATATAACAGAAATTGCCTATCAGATACTTAATATAAACAGAGCAATACTGTATGAAATCTAAATGGAGTTAAAAGTTGTCAACAAAGTAGGCTTATCTGAGCACTTCTATTAAGTGAAACCCAACCAGGTTGTAAAAAGTTAAACATAAGGGAATAAAATGTGTAGAACTCACTCATATCAAGGAAATGCTTTGAAATATTCTCAACCAGAGAGTTGAAAATGATGTTAAATTGCGTAAACCACCACCTGCAACTGCAAGCTATATCAGTAAGTTAACAAATATGTGTCTCCAGGTATCTATTCCTATGCAACATGTAACAAATCAATGGAATAGACCTCATCTAACAAAATAGCTATCATCAAAGTCTGGTTGAACCTATATAATGATATACTCTGGGATATTTCCAAACTGCCAGTACAGAAAATGACAAGGGATACATCATGGACAGGATGCAAAAAGCAATAAAGAAAAAAAATAAAAAGGAATAAAAACTCAGAATTGAAAAACAACAACAACAAACTACAAAATGAGAATATCACATTGAACCAAAAGCTATAAAACTTTTCAGCCATGTTTCTAGAGTCTCACAAAATCATTAGGCAAGACACTATCAACAATAGCAATATCTTTTATACATGCCAAGAGATTATATATGTGCATTATTTTATTTGGTTCCTGCAACCATCCTCTCAGCTATGCAGCCATGAACTTCTTGGACTATTCCACGTTAAAAGCAATTATGAAATTAATAGATGCTAGATTATTTGGCCATGGTGACAGCTAGTAAGTAGCAGAACCAGAATTCAAACCCAGTTGTCCTCTAACTCCAGAAATAACTCCCTCTCTCTACCAAATTCCAAAACAAAGAGAAACATAGGTACAAATACCTCAAAAGTAATAAGTAAATTGGTAGCAAAACTACTTATGAGCTTACGTTTGAATTAAACATTTGGAGAAAGTAAATCCCACTAGTTTTTAGTAAATTTTTGTATTTATAAGATTATAACATTCTAAAAACAGTGGTTAGTACCTGATTCAAGTTAATGGTTAAGATCAACCAGAATGACAACTCTACTCTTCAGTGAGTTTTAAGGGGGCTGGTTTTGCTGATAATAAATTTAAGTAGAACTAATCTGAATGACCTATACTTTTTAAAAATCCATAAAGCTACAAAAAATCCTGTTGTGCTCTTCCTCTAATAATCTCAGGTTTTCATGAATATACCAAAATACTTAATCTCATGTAAGAACAACAATAAAATTCCAGCTCATAAATGTTTATAACAAAACACCAAGGACTTTTCAGGGGTGGTATCCATAGCACATATTATTATTTAATAAGCAATATAAAATATCTATAAATTCATGTTGGAGAAAAGAAAAGTAATGGACTTGAATATATTTTCTAAAGCTCTATTTTTTAATTTTGTAATAAGTTGAGCCATTGAAATAAAATGAAAAACAAACAAACAAAAAAAACCCAGAAACAAACAACAACAACAACAAAACCCACCTAATTTCATCACCTCATCACTTAATGGAAACTACATGAATGATTTTGAATTTAATGTAAAAATTATAGAATTTTTATAGTATTTTCAGACTTTAGATTATTAAAACAAGAATATTACATAATAAAAGATAATTTTAAACATGTTTTTTTAAGTTAAATCTAAAGCTACTGCTTGTTATATCACACAGCATTGTCCAGAAGGCACACTTTATCTAATAAATTCTATAACTTTCTACCTTTGTAGAAAAAAAAATCTTCTACAGGAGAATATATGTGCTTCATATTGTCAGAGAAACAGTTGTGTAATCTGTATATTTGAAATTTTGCATTTATTATAAATGGTCTAATTTTAGTTCCTAAAAGCACTGACTCTTTGATTCTTTAAAAAGCATTGTTTTCAGATCATCTTTAAATATGCTTGTTTTCATTTTTGTACTGCCACAGTACTAACTAATAAGGAAGGCTACTGTTATCACTAACCTCCTATCAGCAATCCCATATATTGGAACCAACTTACATGGTTAGTACATGGTTAGTGATTATTCTCATTTTGTCATAATTCACTCCAAAGTTCAGATAAGAAATATGGCATTTTAAATATTGGCAATTACTGTAAAATAATAAATGAACAGCATACTGTGATAGAAAATAGAGAAACAAGATGTGGTCATGGAGGGAGGCTCTACTTTAGACAAGTTGTCTAGAAAAGCCTATCTGAGGAGATGTTTTAAATTGAAACTTAAAAGATGAGAAAAAGCCTAGGTGACTCCGTCTGTTAAGTGCCTGGTTTTGGGTCAGGTCATCATCTTGCAGTTTGTGAGTTTGAGCCCCACGTCGTGCTGTCTGCTGTCAGCACAGAGCCTGCCCCAGATCCTCTGTCCCCCTTTCTTTGCCCCTCACCTCTCTCAAAAACAAATAAACATTTAAAAAAAAAAGAGGAGGGGGGGAGAGGGCTGGAGGGTATAGTTCAAGGCTCAAGGAAGCATATTCCAAGACTCTAAGGTAGAAATGCAGGACTCGTGGGTGTGCACTTGTATTGTTGTACATGGTCCACTCTTGGTTTAGTAGTACTCTGTTGCATTCTGTAATTCTTAATAATTTCTGAATAGAGGAAGAAACATGTGAACTGAGTAATAAAAGATTAAGATTCAAATTTAAACTCCATGAGGACAGAAAGTCTCATTTCCACCTCTATGTCATACCCCATATCTAAGGGCTAGCAATAAATACTTGCTGAATGCAAATGTGGCAAGGGGGTATGTCAAAAAACAATTTTAATTAGAGGTACAGCATATTCAAAAATATAACAGACCCATTTACTTTTTTCTATAATTTGTCTATTTCTAATATTTTGTTTGTTACTCTTTTTTTTTTAAGATTTAATTTTTTTTGAAGTAATCTCTACATCCAACATGGAGCTTATAACTCACTACCCTGACACCAAGAGTCACAAGCTCCACCAACTGAGCCAGCCAAGTGCCCCTTGTTTGTGACTCTTGACTGGAGTTCAGGGAGTTAGTTATATAGAAACAGATGCACAGACTTGGAATACACATTAGATAATGCTTTCTTGTGATTTTCAAAGTCTTTTCTGAGGGATGCCCCCAGACTCTGTTACCTCTATGAATACCATAGAAAAATAGCTTGGCATGACTTTTTTTTTATTCCAACACAATTTATTATTTTACAATATATTCTCCTTCCATTTCATGTCTACAGCTCCTGCCGGTTAACATTTCTCTACTGAGAGTAATAAATATTATTGAATCTTATCGTTTATTTTATACAAACTAGTTTTCAATACATACTTGTTTGTTTCTGTTTTTTCCTACTTGTTTATTTCTTAGGAACTTTTTTTACCTCTCAGAAAACTTTCAAAATGCTATAAATAATAAAACCATTTTTTCTTTAGAGAAGCTAAGTTAATATTTCAACCTAGTTTGCCAGTTTCTTCTACTTCTTTGTTAGCATTATTGGAGGAAAAGAAGAGGAAGAGATTGAAACAAGAACCATAAATGATATAAAGGTATTCACCTTATATGATTGACTATAAAGTTTACATATCAATTGTGTTTATTAACATTATAAATATATATCATATCTTTTAATGTGCAATGGGAAATTGGATTACTACAGGTTGTTGTCTTTTTCTTCTTGCACGGCTATCTTATTTAATATTATTTATATTTGGCATTATTTTCTTAAATGCACACGTGTTTGTTAATAAAAAAACAGTAAAAGGCTATTTTAAAAATAATGTCTCAGGTTTTAAAAATTGTAAATGTCTTTAATTTTTAAAGTTTTTTAGATTTAAAAAGAACATGCCATTGCAAATGGTCAGGTATGCAATCACTTTTTTAACTTCCCATATAAAGCATGTGAATTTGTATGGTATTTGCTTTATGGATTTCAATAAAACTAGAGATTCCTGGCAAAATGCCAAGAAGAGAACCTGTTTCACATTCAAATTTCTGCATCACTGAGAGTGGAATCTTGTGCTTTATCCTCCAGAACAAACACAGTCTTTGCTCTTTCCTGCCTAGAATCATGAATCACTGAATTTCCTTCCCCAGTGTGGGAGCAGCTGCCTCTCTCTCTGGTTCACCCAAGGCTGGTACAAACCAAAAGATGCAATGAAGCACAGAAAAAGAATGTTGTTCCTCTACCACATGAGCCCACATAGATGGATTGAAAAATAAATCAATTTACAATGTAATAGGAAGTGAACAAATATCAGTGCTATGGACCCCTGGGTCTCTTTATACTAGTCAACTATGCTTAGGTATGGTGATAAGCAAATGAAGAAATGTAAAGCCATGAATCTTCACTAGTCTCATCACATGGCTAGCTTATTATCGTGTGCACTCAGCTTTATTCCTGGCTCTCCTCCATCCTCACACTTATTTTTGTTTGCCATTACCAATTTCAGTTGATGCTAAATTTCCATATTTTGACTATCTATGTAAGCAACTGCAAAGTCTTAATATTTCTACCCACCCCTCATTTAAGTGTATTTTATTTATTTTGAGAGAGAGGGAGAAAGAGAGAGAGAGAGCGAGAGAGAGAGTGTGAGTTTGTGTGTGCGTGTGTGCACAAGCTATGAAAGAGCATGGAGAGAGAGAGAGAGACAGGGAGAGAGAGAATCCCAGCGGGCCCCAAGCTGTCAGCACAGAGCCCAATGCCTGACATGGGTTTCAATCCCACATCCCTGGGATAATGACCTGAGCTGAAATCAAGAGTCTGCCTAACTAACTGAGCCACTGAGGCATCCCTACTCCCTTCCTGTTTAAAAGAGAATATCACACAAAAAGAAGCCTCTGGGAGAGGGAAATCAGCAACCACATTTGCAAACAACTACTTCATAACTTTTCATCTAGGTGTTTCAGAACAGTGTGCCATTTATCATTTGAAAACCATGTAGATGTTTTCCAGCAAATTTATATAACCCACAGATAGAAAGAGCACACATAGTCATCCTGAACTTTTCCTCTGCATCATGGAAACACTTCTACAATAGAAAACTAGTCAAATCTTTTCAGTCATTCAAATCTATTTTGCTATGCCCTCTGGTAGTAACACCAATTTCATTTCATATATATCTTAAATAGAACACAAAGATTTGCCTGCCTCTTTGAACTAAACACTTTACTTCAGATATTTTTCAGAGACCATACATGTCATCATGACCATCAAATCCCAGAGATTGTTTGTTACAGATATCCTTTTACAAGCCCTGAGAGAGGAAAATATAATTTCATCTATGCTTTCTTCATATGCAAAAAGCATCTGCTTGCTTGAAGAGTAAGATCATACATATTATATGGTCAGAAAATATTCTAAAAAATGAAATATTTTAAATTTAAAATATTTAAATATTATAAAGATATTTGTGTCTAAAGAGAAGAGACAATAAAGAATCAAAAATACAAATTAATATGAATAAAAAATGTTCAAAAAACATCTCTCTTATACCCTTCATGTGACAAAGCCTCCTTTGAAAATCAAATCGAATCAAGCTACTGAGATTCTGGAATACTAACTTTCTCCTTGAATGCTGGTTCCTGGCAAGAATCACTTAGAGAGTTTGCAAACAGTATGAGGATGTAGTGCAACTTTTGGCTCATGTTATATACTCAAAAGGCACAAATAATTTGAATTAGTTATGTACGAGAAAGAGATGCAATCAATCAAAGCTGAAGTAAATAGAAACCTCTGGTATTCCTTCATAAACCCCCCTCCCCCACACTGCCCATTAAACATCAAGGTGTGATTTCAATCTGCAGTTTGCATTCTTTTGAATATCTATGCAGACACTATAACTCAGTACAATGTAAATTTTCAATATGCTGGGTGAGAGAAGGGGGCACAAAACATTTTGGATAAATCAAATGTGTTCTCTCATAGGAAAAAGTTCAGGGCATTTAATTCAGGGGAACGGGCAACATGATTCTAATCCCTGATCAAGAAGCAGAGAAAAAAAAAAGAAATTGAATAGCCTTTTCCCCAAAACTCAGTTTATACTTTATACCAAATATGTTTGAACATTAGGACCTTACAATTAATGTTAATAATTAATGTTAACAATTAATGTTAAATAATCATAAATAACATTCACTTTTTTGTGGTTGGTATAATTGAAGTTCTGTGCTTCTACATGCATCTTTTTTGGAAAAATTCTTGCACATATTTGACTCTTAATTTAAAAAGTGACAAAGATTCTCTCCTTGGTCAAACTCTACTCCAGCGCTTCTAAACTTTTTCAACTGGGCCTTGACTTTTGAGCTTCGTCATTCTCTGCATTGTCCAATTTTTGCAAGAATCCTGTGAAGTCAGTTTAACCACAATCCCTTAATCCTTAATATGTCATCACCCTCAATATCCCATCAGGCTGTTCATGCTCTGCCCTCTCCCAGGGTACTATCTGATCACCCTGGCCTACCTTCAGAAAGAACCCTGTAAGGTCAGTTTAAACAGAATCTCCCATAACCACTGATGTATCCTCCTAACAATATTCCACCCACTGACCACCACTCCCCATCCTTGGCTATAAATTCCTACTTTGTTGTTGTTGTTGTTGTTGTTGTTGTTGTTGTTGTTGTTATAGTTGGAGTTGAACCCAATCTCTCTCCCTACTGCAAAACCCCACTGCAGTGGTCCTTATACCTACTGTGACAGTCCCGCAGAATACAGTCTGCCTTACTATTCTTTGACAAGTGTCATGAATCAGTTTTTCTTTAGCAGAAATAGCCCACCAAAATAGCAATTCTAAATGTGTTTTATTTTACTATAATCATTTTTCCCAAAAATGCAAATATGAACTTACTGATAGGGAGTTAATCATTAGAAATAAATATTAAGTTTATGGACACCTTCTGGTGAAATATAGGAAAAAATAATTTCCAAATTGACATGGATTCTTTTCTAAACTTTTTCTTCTTCTGAAAAGGTAAAAGTTTTTCAACCTTGAGGGGCGCCTGGGTGGCTCAGTTGCTTAAGCGTCCGACTTCAGCTCAGGTCATGATCTCACGGTCCGTGAGTTCGAGCCCTGCGTCGGGCTCTGTGCTGACAGCTCAGAGCCTGGAGCCTGCTTCAGATTCTGTGTCTCCCTCTCTCTCTGACCCTCACCTGTTCATGCTCTGTCTCTCTCTGCCTCAAAAATAAATAAATATTAAAAAAAAAAGTTTTTCAACTTTGAAAGCTTTAGCAATTATTCATGATCATAATTCTTTCTCTTCATTATAAATATTTCTAAATTAACTCTTAATTTTTTCTTAATAAACAATTAAATATGGTTTGTACTTTTATAAGCAAAGAAGATATGCATATATACATATATATATGTGTGTGTGTGTATATATATTATATATATATATATATATATATATATATATATATATATAACTTGTAAGCCTTTTGTAAAGAATTGCTATAATATTTAGCCTCTTGTAAAGCAAATTTATACTAAAGACAAATTTAAAATTGGTAGCTAATGTTAGTAACCATCACAATATGGTCAGGGGTGCCTGGGTGGCCCAGTAGGTTAGGCCTCCAATGCCTCGTTTGGGCTCAGGTCATGATCTCATGGTTTCATGAGTTCGAGACCCACATTGGGCTCTGTGCTGGCAGCACAGAGCCAGCTTGGGATTCCCTCTCCCTCTTTCTCTGCCACTCCCCCACTCATGCTGTCTCAATCTCTCTCAATAATAAATAAACTTAAAATTTAAAAAAATATATATATGATCAAATCTATGACTTTAGTAGTAACCTGCATGATGATGAATAATCATATAGTTAAAAGAAAAATCCCATATCCTCTTCCCTTATTTCCATAATATTCAGAAACTCCTTAGGTACTGCTATTAATTCATGATTTCATATGTAGTCTCATGTAGTCAAGACAAAAGAAGTTCCCTTATGTCATAGTTTTGAAATACATACAAAGATTCAGAAAAAATTGCCAGTGTTGTCCCAGATGCATTGCATGAATTGTCTCCTACATATGATGGGGATATTAGAGAGATTTCAAATTTTTCACTTCCTGTCCAAATCTTGTCAAGGCTAAAATAAAAAATGTGTAGTGTCAGGGTGCCTGGGTAGCTCAGTCAGTTCAGCTCTGATTTCAGCTCTCATTGTTCCTGAGTTTGAGCCCACATCGGGCTCCTTGCTGTAAGCGAGGAGCCTACTTCAGATCCTTTGTCCCCCTCTCTCTCTGCCCCTCACCTGCTGGTTCTCTCTCTCTTTCAAAATAAATAAATAAACTTAAAATAAAAAAAAAAAGTGTATTGTAGTGTGTGTGTGTGTGTGTGTGTGTGTGTGTGTGTGTGTTTGAATGTGTAATAAAATTCTTGAAACTTTCATTCTTAAACTTGGGTATAATTCTAAAAAAAAAATCATTTCCTATTGTGGCATCTTTATAGGCTGGGGCACACACAGTAACAATTCAGCTACTTTTTGTTGCAGAAATGCTTCTATAATCCTGGTTTAGCTGGTCCTTGCTATATTCTCAATATCAATGAAACTCAAAACTTCCTTTTAACTCAGATTTCTTTTTAAATTTTTTGTGAGAATCTTACTGATGTAGATGGTTGATATTTTTGTTGTATTTGCAGCTAATTACATATTTGCAAAAAAAACTGAGAATACAATAATCTAAAATTTTTTAGTTATCTATCTTTACTAAGATGACAAATTTAGTTTAATATGCTATTGTTGGTATCCAAATTGAACCCTTAAATATACTTTTTCTTTTATCTCTTTATCTGATTTCCCAAACACAAAATAATTTTTAAAATGTTTATAGATGAAATAAATTTATCACATGTTCATTGTTATTAATATATATTTCAAAAATATTACTAATAGTAAAATCCTAATACATTTTTAGTATGTGTTTTGAATAGCATATAATAGTTTTTCACAGTAATATCATTACAAGATGACTATTCACTATGAAATCGCAATGATTTCAAACACATTTAACTTTATTCATATTTTCTTTCCACTTCAAGAATTTTGTCATTCCTGATTAGAAATCCCTCTTGTTCCCTTTTCTTGGTAGAACAATCTTCACTGCCAAACTTGTAACTATTTATATTTTAAAGAGTTCCAAAGAGAAAGGTTCTTTAAGATAATGTGATCTTTTTTTTCTAAGCATTAAGGTACTTTTCAATTGTGCTTATGGATTTCAAACAGTGATCAGCATTTTCTCTGTATTTATACTGATGGGTGAAGATAACACTGGAAATAATAGGAATATTGTGTTGCTCCATACATATTACCTCCTACTGGAAACGTGATCAGCCTCACATTTTTTTTTTCTTTAGTAAAATAATTAAATAATAATAACATAAATTCTATATTCCTTTTCTCAGCTACCGTGAAGGAATCCAAAATAGCAAATGACATAGAGAGGGCAAACAATTGAGCTGAGTAATGAAAAATGAAACAAGTAAAAATGTAACCATAAAATTTCATATATGTGAAGATTTGAGTACTTGGCCAATATAAATAATGAAATAGTAAAATCATTGTAAATCAAATAATGCATGCCTTTCTTTTTTTAAAGATAACAAGTATACAATTTTTACTTTGACACAGAAAAAGAAGAGTCATGACTTGTTTGTAACAGTTTCCAAAGAAAATATTAACGATTTTAAAATAATATTATTTGAATTAAGTTCAATATATACCACCTCATCTAGTGCCCTCTTCTAGTACTAAATTCGCATCAGTAGTCAGTAGTAAGTCTGTCCACACATAAGGAAACTTGAACCTTAAGATCAATTCCAGTAACTCCGAAAACCAGCTGCAGAGTAAATGCACTTGTAGATCAATTAAATGCTGACACTGAGTCTCCACACAAGCTCAATTTAATCAGAATCCCTGGTGATGGGCTCAAGCATCATTATTTTTAGGTAGTTTCCCAGGTGATACTAATAGGTAGAGAACTGGTGATAGAGTCCGAAACACTCATTTTATAGATTTGAAAACAGACATAAAGAAATGTAAACTTCTCTGAAATCAAAGTTACCAAGAGGCAATGTCAAGAAGCTTACCTAGGGTCTTCTGACTCAGAGCATGGTATTAAACATGGAACCAGTTTTTAATTTTTCTTACTCCTCTACTGGTCACTTAATTCATTCTCTCTCTCTCTCTCTCTCTCTCTCTCTCTCTCTCTCTCTCTCCATTCTAATTATTTGCTTTGATAAAGCCAAATATATCATTTCTAGTTCTACTTCACTTATTTTTATTTTGATATTTTTTTTCTGAAAGTAAAACAACTGTCCCAAGATTTTGGAGTAAACCTGGTATATTAGTCAGAGTTCTCCAGACAAACAGAAGCAATAAGGTCTGTGTGTGTGTGTGTGTGTGTGTGTGTGTGAGAGAGAGAGAGAGAGAGAGAGAAAGAGAAGGGGAGGGGAGGGGAGGGGAGGGGAGGGGAGGGGAAGGGAGGAGAGGAGAGGAGAGGAGAGGAGAGGAGAGGAGAGGAGAGGAGAGGAGACAGGAGAGATACATTATAGGAATTGGTTCACATAATTTTGGGGACTGAGAAGTCCCACGACCTGTAGTCAGCAAGCTGAAGACCAAAGACAGTCAATACACAGTCTGCGTTTAAAGGCCCTGAAAACCAGGAAAAGTTGATGCTACATATTCCAGTCTAAAAGCCAGCAGGCTCAAGAAGCAAGAGGAACTGATGTTTCAGTCAGTCTGAAGGCCAGAAAAGAGCAATGTCAGAGCTCAAGCTGCTAGGCTGGAGGAGGTCCCCTTTGCTTAGACTTTGCATACTCTGTTCAGGCCTTCAGTTGATTGGATGATGCCCAGCCACAGTGAGGAAGGCTATCTTCTTCCCTCAGTCTATTGATTCCAATGTTAATCCCATTCAGAAACACCCTCACAGACACAGAATAAAGTTTGGCCAAATGTTTGGGTACCCCATGGCCCAGTCATGTTGACACATAAAATTAACCATCACAGCTGGAATCTGGAAATTCTATTCCCCAATTCTCAAACAAGGTACAGACACATCTTTGTACCTCACAAATACACTGTGCCACCAAGCTCTGGGCTCATTGTAATTGCTTTGCTTGTTGATCTACCAATTCAGAATAGGGTAATATGTATCCTGTGTGGAATATACCACAATAAATGGTCACTGGAGTTTGTATTCTTGCTTCTTTGAGACAGACTCAAGATTGACTTCCCTTTTCATCATATGAGACCACAAAATCAGTAACACTGACATGTGCTTTAAGCACTAGGCTATGAAATATTCAAGATGATGATTCAGCTGAAAGTTGAATGTGGCTTGCACATAATAGGCATTCAACAAATATCTGATGACTGAAGAAATAAATGATGCCACCTGAATTCTGGTTCCTATCTAAGGAAAACTCTAAAACTAAGCAATTTAGGTAAAGGAAGACTATTTTCTTTCACAAAGTACTTTAAACAAACAAAAAACTCCACTAAGGGGAAATACAAGCCTTTTCTATAACTTTTTGGCTGTTATGAGTGGGGTACTAAGCTTAAATGTCAATTTTCATTTTTCAGGAAAATTGGATTTTGAAAAATTAAATGAACAGCACATTTACAACTTGGGAAAGAATGGGCTCTCTATGTCAATAAACTGCAGCCCTGTGAATGATTTAGAAAACTGTCAATCCCCAGCTGGAATTGCATCAAATTGCATCCACCCCAAAGGACAGAAACTGAGATGTATGATCACTTTCCAGTTAACATGGGGAAATTATAGTCAATTTGAGAATCTTAGTTAAGGCATTCCCTGTCCTTCTGCATTTTCAGCTAGCTTATCATGGATAGATGCATGTTAAGTGACAGCAAGCTGATCCTAAGACATATTATATGAATGTGGTTGGAATAAGAAATGTCCAGATCAAGCTTGGAGCCTTAGAAGGCCTTCTAATAAAGGGACTGAGAGTTGTTTGTTAGTTTTCCATATACATACAAAATCAAGACATTAATCAAACCCATTTATTACTCAATGCCTTCTGTGTGTCAGCTTATTTACAAGTATTACATTATTTATTCATAGCCACTCTAGTAAGTAGTATTCTTTCCATTTTACAAATGATAAAACTGAGGCTTAGAGAATTGAAGATGCAGATCTTGGTCAACTTAGGATGAGGTTACATCCCAATAAACCTATCGTTAGCTGAAAATATCGTTAAGTCAAAATGCATTTTATACACCAAACCTACCAAACATCAGAGCTTAGCCTGGCCTACCTTAAACATATTTAGAACAGGTACTTTAGCCTACAGTTGGTCAAAATCCTCTAGCACAAATTCTATCTTATAATAAAATGTTGGATATCTCATATAATGTATTGAGTATTATACTAAAAGTGAAAACCAGAATAGTTGTATGGATACGGTATGGTTGTAAGTGAATCAGTGAATTTACTTTCCTCATTGTATGGCTGGGAACTGTGGCTCCCCACCACTACTCAGCATCACAAAGAATATGAAACATATCACTAGCCAGGGAAACGAGCAGGATTCCAAATTTGAAGTATGGTTTCTACAGAATGTGTTGCAGGGGTGCTGAAGGGGTTCTGGACAGCCTCCCTTCCCCTTTGTCCCCCACCTAAATGTGCCACTTTGTCACGTGAAAAAAAGGCACTAAAGGCACTTGAGTCCCTGTGGGCTCAAGAGAAACTTTTGACCTTCCCTTAACCACACAGAAAAATCTAAAGTAGGGGGATCTTTTCCAGAGTAAGAGTTATTAACAGAGATAAATTTTACCTGAGTGACCCTCTATATAGTAGGGCAAACAACTAATTACCAATCATCTGCTCTTCTTACAGCCCTTGAAATCCCAAACCCTACCCCCTTCTCCTTAATTCAGAATGACAGATATACCTCAATTGGCCTGTCTTTGGAATTTGCATGTCTATGTGCATTCCCTGTACGTATGTATGCCTATTAAGTTTGACTTTCTCCTGTTAAACTGTCTCATGTCAGTTTGATTTTTAGTCCAGCTAGAAGGACCTTTGAGGGGACAGGAATTCTTGCTCCCCAATAGTGCATTGCTTATGAACCATTATAAAGCTGAATAATAATAATAAGTTGGGCCTGTCTGTATGGCATATAAACAATGAATAAAAGATTGAACCAAGATTAGCTCAAAACTCCAGCTTTTACAACTACACAGTACTGCCTTCTATATTTCATGTTGTATTTTACCTAGATGTAGAGGATCTTTCATTCTGGTGACAGAACTGGCACAATTTTATCAATTTAAGTATAGTAACTGGAGGTAGGCAGTCCCAAGGTTAATGTAAGTCAGTTTATTTTTATGATTTTGGTTTAAAGAATCATTTTGATGACTTTTGAAACTCAGGAGATCTGAAATATTTCCAAATTTTCTAGAATGCTGACAGAAGACAGGTACTTTGACAGTAATTTCTCCTTCTTTCTTGTAATGACAAAAATACAAAGAGTGAGAAAGAGGCTAAATTTGATACAATGATAATGGCTTTGTTTAGGTAAAAAACTTCATTATAGTGTTAAAAAAACAATGACTTAGACTTGGCTTAATTAATTCTGGTGTAATGAGCCCAGGGAGGTAGGTATGGTTTTTAATTTTAAGTGTCAATTTGACCGGGCCACAGGGTGGCTAGAATCTTTGGCTAACCATATTTCTGGGTGTGTCTTTGAGGGTATTTCTGGATATTAGCATTTGAATCAGTAAACTGAATAAAGAAGATTACCCTTACTAATGTGGGCGGGCATCATCTAATCCATATTGGGCTTGAATGAAAGAGAATGGTGGAAGAAAAAAGAATCCACTCTGACTGATTGAGCTGAGAGAGTGTTCATCTTCTGCTTGACTGGGGCTTACACTACCAGCTTCTCTGGCTCTCAGGCCTTCTGGTTTGAACTGGGACTATATTTCCAGCTTTTTGGATCTCCTGCTTAGAGACAGCAGATATGGGAGTTAGTGTCCACAATCATGAGTGTTATTCTTTATAACAAATGTCTTTCTCTCTTTCTCTAAGGGTGTGTGTGTGTGTGTGTGTGTATATATATATATATATATATATATATATATATATATATATGGCTCTTGTTGATTCTGCTTCTCAATAGAACCTTGACTAATACAGTAGGAAGTAAAAGGTAAACTAATTTAAAACATCTATTTTTTTTTAACATGAACACAGTAGTTCTGGAGGTATACCACCCCCCTCCCCTGCTTTTCTGCAGGTCAGCTGTACCCAACTAGATATGTGATACCTACGATCATATGAGAAGTTCTAAATTTTTAAAGTCAGATGAGAGCCTGTTACAGATGTCCTCCAGCCAGTGTTTTAGATTAAGCAATCTACTTTTTTCTAGAATAAATTTAGTAATTTAATAAAGAATAAGATGTAGTAATTTAATCAACACCTCATTGGATGACATTTTAAAATACAAATAAAAAATAGGATACATCAAACAATTTATTACACTAAACGCTAGGGTCTTTTTTTTTTTTTTTTACACCTTTCAAAACCATTAAGGAGTGCGATTTTAACATAATACTCAAAGAAAAAAAGTAATGTAGGAAATGATAAGCATAATCAATCATTGATCACATTATATGTAATTCAATATATACTAATCACACATTTCATCTTCAAATAATGAACTTCATTCATGCAGGGAATTATTAATACTGTCTTCACTGAGGTAGGAGAGCTATTTATCTAAAGATTTGTCTGATATTAAAGAACATGGAATCTAACATGCATCCAAAGATTATGGTCTCGTTTTAAATCTATGGTTCAGTTTAGTGTTTTACTCAGGTGTTGGGATAGCATGAAATGCTGAAGAATAAATACTCACTCCTGACAATTTAATCTAGAAACAAGAACCCCTTACTCTGACAGCAACCTGAAAGGGTCATTTGTTCTACCTCCTTGAACAGGTCTAAATTTAACTCACTACTTTACCAATCACCTCCAAAGGCAATCTAGAATTTTAAAAATATATTCTATTTTTTTTCCTCAAAAAGTATGCCAAATTAAAAAGAAAATTAATGTTTATTATTTTTGAGAGACAGAGAGAGACAGAGTGTGAGTGGGGGAGGGGCAGAGGGAGGGAGAAAGACACAAACTCTGAAGAGGCTCCAGGCTCTGAGTTGTCAGCACATAGGACTCCAGGCTCGAATTCACAAGCTGTGAGATCATGACCTGAGCTGAAGTCAGAAGCTTAACCGACTAAGCCACCCAGGTGCCCCAAGTATGTCAACTTTTAAATTGCACTTTTTCTTTTTTTCCTTAGCACGTATCTCCATTTTTTCTCAATTACTGTTTTTTTTCAATGTTTATTTATTTTTGAGACAACGCGAGAGATACAGTGCAAGCAGCAATGGAGGGGCAGACAGAGGGAGACAGAATCTGAAGCAGGCTCCAGGTTGCTGTCAGCCCAGAGCCCGAAGTGGCACTCGAACTCATGAACCCTGAGATCATGACCTGAGCCGACACTTAACCGACTGAGCCACTCAGGTGCTTCTCAATTATTGTTTTACTTACACTTCTTACATAAATGGTTCTCAAACTTGGGTGCACATTGTTATTTGGTGAACTTTTAAAAAAATTCAGTGTCTGTGTCTCATAATCAAAGATTCTGATTCACTTGGTTTTGGATGAGACTCAAGGATTTGTATCTTTTAAAAGCTTCTTGGGTGATTCTACTGCATAATCATTGGAAAACACTGCCTACATCTTTTGGATGCAATATTTAAAAATATCTAGAGCAATACAAACTTATTTATTAAGACAGAAGTATAAATAATAATCACACATGACATAGCTATGAATTATTCAAAATCCAGTATAAAAAATAGAAAAGGACAATAAAAAGAGAAATTAAAACCAAAGCAAAAAACTACCATACATTTAAAACACCATGAACTAATTTCCAGTATAAAGACCATCATTAATCTTACTCTCCTCTTTATTACCAGAAGCTTCCTGAACTACTTTAGCTGTGGTCAAGATTCTGCAGCTTCTGTCTATAGCTAGCCAAATTTGTTTTTGTCACTTTGAATATCAGATGCTAACATTCTGAAAACTAAATTGATACCTTGTAAAGCAAGTGTCAAAGGAACAGTCATTGTGGCTGTCCCAAAACCCAGGCACCCACTAGCCAAGGAACACCTAGAACCTTTCAGTAATTCTCTGGACTAGTTGCATGCTGTGTTCTTCTGGGGATCTTTAAAAATCTGCTAATACCCAGGCCCTACTGCCCCAGAGATCTGAGGTGAGGCTCAGGAATCTTGCTTTAAAACCTCTCCAAGTGTTTGTTATATGAAGCCAGAGTGGGGAACCATTGACTCAGATAGGTTTGAAAAATCTGAAGGTCATATGAATGTGACCAATTTGTGATACACTCAGGATAACAAAATCTGAGGAACCCTTCCTCACTCCCTTATATACCTTCAGCTACCCTAACATTCCTTCCCTTTATAGTTACTCAAAGGTTGTTCTTCATTTTGAACTTTTTTTTTAACTCTATAAAAACAAAACAAAACAAAAACAAACAAAAACAGGGATTTAAAGTTAGGAGAGTACTATGATTTGGTATAAATTCTCTAACTCCTAGACTGGTTTTCATCAGAGGTAAATAGTTATTTGGGACTTTGACCCTTCTGTTACATTTTGTTTAATTTATCTTTATTCTCAATTCTTCAGAGTTTAGGTGTCAAAGGTATCCCACATTGTTCCTCAGAAGTGAGAAAAATGTAGCAAACATGATGACAAATGACAAAGCTTTTTCCCTTTCTTTTCAACCCTCCAGATGAGAAATAATTTCTTAGTCTATGATATTAACAATAATGAAAGCAAACACACACACTTTATCATTATATAGCACTATGTACCAAGACTGTTCTGAATACTTTGCACATATTAATTCATTTACTCCTAAAAACAACCCAGTGACAAAGGTAATATTTCACCACCATTTTACGAATGAAAAAAGAGAGACATGGAAAGGTTCAATAAGTTTCTTGAGGTCATTTAGTAGATAAACTGTCCTTTAAAATCTGTGTTCTTAATGAAAATACTATGATATCTCTAGAAGAATTAAGATTTATCTTCCTAGAGTAGACAAATGCTTTACCCTATTATTATGCTTGTAATTAATGTATTCAGTTTTCATAATCTGGTGGGACAATGCAGCAGAAACAAAATCTAAGTTTTATGGTATTTTTTTCTAGTGATATATGTACCACAAAATCACCTTGAAATTGCTAAAGGCATTCTTTCGTCCCCAGAAATATAGGTATATTGGAATTATCTAGGAACTACCTGTTGGAAAAATCAGTCATGTTGAAGACTTCTTCCAATAAAGAGTCATTTTGAATAATTTCAAACAAATCCCCTCAGAAGATTTGGCCTAAATAAGATGGGAAGTTAAATTAGTTGTGGGAAAGAAATAAGCATTAAAAAGTTCCCACACTTCTAGGAAAAGTCTAACTGTTGGTTAGCTTTAGAACTAGTCTTAAAATTTCAATCAATTCAGTTCTGTGGACAGACTCTATAAGCCAACCAATCAGTGATAGCCTCATTTGAAAGTCAGCCAATTAGCAGCAGACTCAGTCCAGTGGACAAGCTTCTAAGGCCTACTTAACTTACTATGTCTTTAATCCACTCACCAATGATTCAAATGAGATCAGAAGTCTGCCTTGCTCAACAAGACTATGGCTGACTTCATAACTCTCTATTTCACTTTTTTTGATTTGATTATTTTTTTAAATATTTTAAGTAATCTATGCACTGAACGTGAAGCTCAAACTCACAACCCCTAGGTCAAGAGTCACATGCTCTACTGACTGAGCCAGCCAGGCGCCCCATCACTTTTTGATTGTGGATACTGAGTGGTGATCTCTTTCCACAATAAAGGATATAATTAAGTAGTTTTTCTTTAAATGTTTAAAATTCAATGCTACTTGAATCCTAGAACTCACCCAGTGTCAGTGGTTCTAGCTATATTATATGGGACAAGTCAGATCCAGTGATGACACATTCCCCCTCTAGTAGAGTGTCACCCATGGGCAAAGCTTCACATGCGCATCAAAAATGCTATATAGAATGATGGGTCTGCCCTGAGGATCTGTGCACAGGGCAATTTCTACTGTTAGACTGAAAGGTACAGTTGCCCATTTGTGGAGTCAGGGGGTCTTTAAATTGTTCTGGTGGGGGACATCTCAATGCACCAGGGAACTTCATTTGTTAGCAGGACAGCCCAGTTTTTAACACTGCCATGACATGGTACAAAAAAGCAAAAGCAGCTGGAGAATGGTTAAAACAGGCTCCCCTTTCTTTCCCCATTGACTGGAAAAGCTAGACACCCTTCAAATTGTGTAAACCTTTAAGGTTTGGGGCAATCCAGCAGGAAGGAGATCTTTAAGAGATAATGGTATACTTCCTGTTAATAAGACACATGGGTTCTCAAACAATAAACTGGAACAATAAGAGATATTCATGTATTTGCATTTCAAGCTTGGAAGGAAGTTTATACTTGTGAATGTGTAATTTCTGTTTTAAATAAAATCTCATGGCTCCTTTGGGTACCTTTAAAAATTTATTTTCAATGAGAACTTACTTGGGAACCTATTTTGATATATTAATTTAAACATACTGTAGCAATTCTTAAATATCCATATTATTTTTCTCATCACCAGAACACCCTTGTTTTACTTCTATATATTTTTGATATATCAGTTTTCTTTAATTCTCCCTAGGAATTATATATCCATATACTATGAGTATCAGAGTCCTAATTTATTGTTTACCATTACAGAAGAAAATCATCAAAAAAGTTTCTAACATTTGTTCACTATATTCTGATAATTTAAACTATGGAACAAATTTGTATTAGGTTTAGTTTATCATGGGATGGCCTCCAAGAGACAAGAGCAAAAATACTAGCTCCATGATATTAGAAACATAGCTGAAAGTTCCTATATATATTATAGAAACCTCTATCTCTTTATCATGTAACTTATGCTGATTTTTGTCTTCAAAGCTTTGGAAATTACTGCTGATAACCTTCTACAATATAGCCATGCTTATAAATTCTTAATAAAAAAAATCCAGCTTACACTAGAAGAGTAATGAGGCATTACCCAATTGACACCAGCTATTAAAAACAAATACAAACTATAAGGAGGACATTACTTTTAATCTGCTAAATGATGAAAAAGAATGGTGGCAATAGAGTAGACATTAACAATTTTATTTTATACTAAAATAAGTTAGAAAATATATTTAGTAATTACTTTGCTCAATTTCTCTGATGTTAACTGTGTCTAGAAAGTAATAAACACTCAATAAATGTTAGTATTTGTTATTTTATTGTTGTTGCTATTATTTATGATGATGATGGTCTAATTTTTAGCCCTTGTGTGTGGCATATGGATGACAATTTTTTCAAGTGTGCAAATGAAATATTAAGACATTTCCACCTTTTGAAGATTTCTGGTTTTTGCATAGATTTTGTAATTCATATAATATATGGTAGAGCGGTATGTTTATATATCGGGTGTATAGTCAAACTGTTACTACTTGAGATGTTACCTTTTTCTTTCCTTTATTTTGCTACCATGCTGAATCAAGAAAATAAAGTGGTTTCTAACTTGAAGGAAGTTTGACCTGCATTCACCTTAAAGTAATATCATGATAGTTTGTTTTCTGAAGGATGAAGTATTTGCTATGAATGGAAGACAATTCCCAGTTTATAGGACAATAAATAGGATGTTTATGGCAGAAAAGCCATTGCCAGCAGAGCAAACCAGAAGAATGTCAGCTAGAACTGCTACACCTCACCAGAGCAGACAGCAGCCCCACCTGATCAACACGGGCACCAATCCATGTCAACCCCACAGTGCCTAAAGTAGCTGCCTACTCAGCCATGTATAATTTAGTTGTTCTCTGAACAGGAACTTAAATCCTCACCCTGGTCCCTGTAGCCGATTTCTCCCAGGCAATGACTTCACACTGTTGATGACATGATACATGATAGGTGGAAGAATCAGCTCACAGATGTAGATACAGTTCTCAAAGTTGTTAGGACACCGCAATGCTGATTCATTACAAGAAACTCAAACTCATGAGCAGAGAGCTACATGAAGTGCTCACACTCTGGGTGCAACTTTCTCTTTTTTTATTTCCCAAAGGTATGACTGATTGTTTAAATATATTTTGCATTTGAATTCTGTCCAGTAGAATATTCACTCTCCTTTAGCAACAGCTTCCCCCAATTATCGGTTTATATTCACAGCTTCACTCATTTGCTTTATCTGCTTGGCCCTAAAGGCATTTGAATTTTTTAACTCCTGTGAATAACCTGTACACCACAGGAAGTCAGGGATTATGTCAGTTTCATTCACTAATGTGTGTCTGGCACCTACCAGAATGCCTTACACATTGTAGGCTATCATTAATATTTGATGAAGCAAAGAATATATATATCAATGAATGACAGCCTTGTATTCAGATCTTCAGAATGAGAAACAGAAAAGTAAAATGTATACATGCCTACCCTGATCACCTTTGTATTCCTTAAAAATGCCCATTACCTGTTCCCATTAACTCTGGCAAACTGGTGCAAATTAAGGCAGGCTATCTAAATGAGTTACTTGGCTATGTTACTATGAGTTACCAAATCAAAAATTGCAATTTCTCAGTCCTGGAGGTGAAGGCTATCAAGAAATTCCAGACCATTATTTTGAGGGTGCTCTGAGTATATACGATATTGCTTCTAAAAGATAATCAACATATAGATGCACTGCCACCTGTCATATACTTTTTAAAAATAATCTGTCTGAGAGAGAGAAAAATGGTAAAAGGGAATTCTTAACAGTTGTGATAAACAAAGCTCCTTTCGTTGGTACAAAATTTGACAGTCTTATTTATGAGTGGCTCAAGGATACAGTGTGAAACCAAGAGAGGGTATTGTCATCACCTTTTCTTTGAATAGGCTAGCCTATGAGTTTTTGGCACCTAGCTCAATGGCTTTTGAACAGGCACTTTGGAAACAACAAAACATTTTTATCACATCCTTTATGCTCTTTTGGAACCTTTGTATCACTTAAAAACACATAATGATTCTTAATCTCAATGTTGTACATGATCTAGAAATTTCATCTCCAAAACTGAGAAAACATGTTGGCGGGGAAGTACGAAATGATTGCCTCTTTCTAATACCTGCAGTAGGAGCATGATAATAACAGTAAGACAACTTCTCCTTTCTCTCAAAGATAATTATGGCTCTCTAGAATTCGGCATCTGTGCTACCAGATGTTACTGTCAAACACGTAAGCAATGGGTTTGAGCATTGCACAAACCTGGCCAGCTTCCAAGAGTCTTTGTCTGAATACCTCAGCAGAAGCAGGTGGCTTTCTGGAGTCCAAGGTTTTAAGTACCATAGCACACAAATCCTGCTTCAAAAGGAAGAAATGATTTTTTCTAATGATGGATTGAATCTATGTAGGTTCAAGCCACCACTATGGTGCTACTGATAGACATTTTTATAGCTATGTTTTACATGGAAGGAATAAAAACTAAAATGTTTAATATCACTAATAAAAAATGAAAATAATTATACACCAAAAATATGTCAGCATTTTCCTTCAAATAAATGACATCCTACTGTCATGGCAACTAAGATTTTGTAAGAATGGAAATAAATGTTTTTTTTAGAAAAAAATGCAAAGTTAATGTTTTAAGGTAGACTGTGCAATGTCAGTTACATAATGTTATCAGTGTTAGGAAGACATTAAAATGTCACTTAGATGATGTAGTGAGTTTTAATAGAGTATTTCCTAAAACTGAATGGAATTCTTCCAATTTGATGTTGTTCTTCCTTTTTGATGTTCAAATAGGCTTCAACTTATAAAATAGTGGTAATATACCATGGTTTTGTTTTTCTTGTATTTATTTGAGTAAATTGAAAGTTAATAACCATAAATTTTTTTTGAGAAATTAAATGTAAAATATCTATGTTTCACTAAGATTTGAAAACAAATTTCTCTTATATCTAAATTTACTTTAAAAGATATTAGTTGACCTTTTCCTAAAGAATGCCACAGACAAAATCAGTGCTTCTACTTATCAAGATCTACTCAAATTCAAATAATTCAGGAACTATATTAAAATGAAGTCATTTGCTTTATGTGCATTTTTATGATTAAATAAATGATCCATTTCAGATCATGAAAAAGTATGTGTCTGTCTGATGCCAGTAAATCATATTTTAATTAAATTCAGCTAAAAAAAATCTTTTTTTTTTCAAAAAGGGAAAAATCAAGACAGCCTACAGACGGCAAAATAGGTAAGCGATTGGTTTTTCTGCTACTATTCTGTCATCGAATAGTTACAGGAACACACACACAGAATGAAGGAAAATATTAACTTTGAGTCATGTACATTATTTTTACTACTCAGTTCTTGCGACTGAAATCATTCATTCTTCAAAATCAACTTGATCCATCATCCCATTAGAAGTACATGTAGCATGCTTTACTTTGTAAAGTGAGGTAAGCAAAACTCTGAATCTCATTTCTCTGATATTTTTCTTATGCATTCTCTCACTGGTAATTATTTTAGCTTGTCATTTATTTATTAGTAGTCCCACCAGAGGGCAGACAGGGGAAAACTCAAACTAAAAGCTGAAATAAGCACAATACTGATATTTATTCATTTTTCCATCAAGGTTGTGGAGAGGCATTATGATGCTATTTCAGACCATTCAGCATTGTTTTCCACAGTCCTTCTCTTGTTTCTGGGTAGGCTGGAGACTGTCTTCATGATCTAATAATTATCTAAAATAAATTTTAGTGGAACATAATTTATTTTGTATGAAGAGTGAGTCAACAAACACATATGTGGAAAATTTAAAATTTAAGACAGTTCATAATAATAAACCAATAGAGAGACTTCAGCTGGTGAGATTTTTAACTATCCCATGGGAGCCATGAATCATACTTATTACCAAATACAGTATGTGTCACATTTTTTACAATGAGAATTCTGACAAAGGTGAAAACAGAGAATTACATTAATCCAATCTGTATGCTACAAAAACATATAAAACAATTTCCACATCCACAGGAGTCAGTCAGTACTTGATTTTAGCTCTATTTCTGAGATGATAAAAAAGGAAGTGTAATAGCCACTTTATTATAATTGTCAAAAGAGAGGATGCCCTGCAAACAACCTCAAAATTCTCTGATATGGTAGGAAGAACTGTTCTAGAATATCTTTAAAAAAAACTTATAATGCTATAATTATGATAAGGAACAGCAAACCATTATTGTCAAAACTATTTTCTGCAAAACTAGTAGGAAATATGCATTTTTGCAATGGTAATAATTCAGGTAAAAAACTACAGAGGGGTTTTAAGATAGTAATACAAAATTTAATGCTTAGGTTATCACTAAATTAGCTAAGAACTAAGTAAGTTCCTTAGTTCAGTCTAAATAGCTTTATCTTTGAGTCTAGATTTATAAATATAGGTTCAATAAATATCAAATGAAAGAAGAAAAAATCATTTCCTTCCTGGTAAGAAATAATTATTATCCATTGCTCTCTAAACTCAGAAATGATAAAGCTAACTGTTAATTCTGAAGATAATCTGTTCTCAAAGTCCTTAACATCTACATCTTTTAGTGTGTGTATATCCGTTGAATGCTACACTAAGTATGTAACCTGGGAACATATTTTTTCTAAATTGAAGAGATATGAGTAACTTAGCTAAAGAGAGATTAATAGTTCAATAGGCACAGAAAATATTGCTATAGAGGGATTAAATCAACACTGATTTATGAGAGTCATCAAAACATGGTAAACATCGGCTATAGAAATTTTGGCACCACCTAAGTAAAGTGTAAGGGGTCCAAGAGAAATTATCCTGCCTATTGGCAAATAGTAGATCTTCAAAAATCCCTCCCTTGCCAAGGATGAATTAAAAGATTTAAAATGTAATATGCATGAAAAAATACTGCAGTAAATACGGTAAAGAAAGCATGTCAGTGAATAAAAAAGGGAATATGGGGGGGAGGTTTAATACCAATTCGTGAAGAACTTTGAAATGACTGTATTGAAATCATACAAAATTACAGCGTCTCTTTTAAATTTTGCAATTTTGCATGAGATCAGGCACTAGACTGAGATTAAAATAATACTTAACAAAATTAGCAAAAATGACAAGAAATCTAAAAACACTATGGCAAAGTTAAAATCAACATTAAATCATTAAATACCAGAATGGGTGCTAGAGAAAGTGAAATCAAGAATTTAGAGAATTAATATGAAGAGCTCTCCAAAAACACAAAGGAAAAACCTAAGTGGAACAAGGAGCACATTCAATTATGCGCATAGCATGATTCTTCATGCCAGGATCACATTTACTAAGAACAAACCCAGGAAACAGTCAAAGGTGTTAACAGTGGCTATCTCCAGGGGCACCTGGGTGGCTCAGTGGGTTAAGCATCTGACTTGGGCTCAGGTCATGAGCTCACGGTTCACGAGTTCCAGCCCTGCATTGGGCTCTGTGCTGACAGCTTAGAGCCTGGAACCTGCTTTGGATTCTGTGTCTCCCTCTCTCTCTGCCCCTCCCCCACTCACATTTTGTCTCTCTCTCAAAAATAAATAAACATTAAAAAATTAAAAAAAAAACAACAATGTCTAGCTCTAGATTGTGTAATCATGAAAGGGTTTTAGTTTCATTCCTTACATTTTTCAATATAAAGACTTCTTACAGGAGTATCTATTACTTTTATAATCAGAAAAAATAAACACACACAACCTCACCTTGATTGATATATACATATATATATATATATATATA
>NC_064810.1:89235825-89315780 GCF_023721935.1 Panthera uncia
TATATATACCTATTTTATATCTATATCTATATATATTTAAGTGTATCCATTGATGGAATGGCTTTGTCTACAATAATTAATCCCTGTTGTCTGGCCAGTCTTAGGCTGGAAGGTTTTTAAAGCTGCTACCTTTAAAATGACAAGAATGAAGCTTAATTAACCTAGGTTCTATTTCTCCCTTTCAACTCTGCATAATTTAAAATTCCATGAAGCTGGAATTTAGAAGTAATTCCAGCTTGTAATAGCATGCCACACTGGCTGATTCTTAGTTTTCACCATTCAAGAAGGAAAGTGTTTTCTAAGTCTTCAGTAAGAACTTAAGATTAAGATTTCAGAACGATCTAAGAAAAAATTAGCCCCAAGATCTAATATTTTTGATACTCCTTTAAATTCTTTTAAGCTCCTTTAAAATTTCTTCCATATACTTTTGTTTACTTTCTCTTAATGAGAATTTAGGAAAACTTCCTTTAATTTTGCATGAAGACAAAAAAATCAATATCATTTCTACAATAATGTATTGAGTACAGCAAGCTAGTATGGTGTAGTGGAGGCAACCCCAGCTTTGATGTTAAACAAGCTGAGGCTGAATCCCAGCTCCACTATTTACTAACTGTATGTCATGAGGCAAGGAGATAATCACTGAGTGGAGCTTCTATATCATTAAAAGAAACAAACCCAACTGCTAACACACTTATTTCCCAAATCCTATGGAGTGCCTTCTGTGTGCCACTCTTCTATTTATAGGTACTTTGGGATTTGATGAATTATTTTCTATAAAGCATATTTGCCAATTTTAAAAGTACCTCCCTTATTCAATACTAGCTTCTCTACAAAAGTGACTTTGAAATGTGAGTGCTAGATTATTATTTTCTCTTTTTCCTAACATCAACAATTAAATTACTGGAACTCTTAATATTTAATATATACTGAGATGCCAAACAAAGTCATGCTGTTTTTGTCAACTGTTTACTTCTGGCACAGGGTAGAGTGAGCAGTTCTGTAGCTAGTCTCTTTTCAGAAATGGCAAAAAGCATACCCTGATAAAAACATTTTCAGTGGAAAGAATTGATTTTTAGAATCAAAGAGAATAACCAATGCTATTGTCTAATATATATCATTGAAACTTTTCTTTGCATGGATTAACATAGCTGAGTATTTGACTGTATTAAAACATGGAGAACAGGGACACCTGGGTGGCTCAGCTGGTTAAGCGTCCCACTTCAGCTCAGGTCATGATCTCATGGTTCGTAGGTTCGAGCTCCACATCGGGCTCTGTGCTGACAGCATGGAGCCTGCTTTGGATTCTGTCTCTCTCTCCCTCCCTTCCTCCCTCTTTTCCTTTCTCTCTCAAAAATAAACATTTAAAAAATGTGGAGAACATTTATTGACCACCTACTGCAGGATAGGATGAATGCATATTAGGTACTGTGTGTGTATTTGTGTGTGTGTGTGTGTGTGTGTGTGTGTGTGTGTGTGTGTGGTATGAGTATGTACGTATGGATAATTATTTAGTTCTTGCTATGACTCTTCAAGGTATTACACTTTTAAGGGAAGAAATTGAGGCAAGTATCTTGCCCAAAGTCACTGTCAGATTTTTTTAAGGCAAATCTCCCAGGCTGGAAGGACTGTATTATTTCCTTTAGAAAGAATAAAATTATCCAATTTAAAGATATATTTTAAAACAAAGAATTTTCAATGTACACATGATCAAGCATTATCAAAAGCTAAAATGTGACATCCAGTACAAAAAGATTCTATAGCATAGATGAAGAGATACACTAATGACAGGTATTCATACCTCTTTTAAAATAGAATTTGGCAAGTTAAAATGCCTTTCAAATAACCAAAATCATGTGAGAATCAAATATTAACAGAAGATTTATCACCCTCATTGAGTGAAATGAAGACCTATCCATAGAACCCACTTGTCTCTATAAAATACTGAATGAGATAGAACTGCAAATACTACCTGACATAGGTTCAATGAATCCATGAGAAATTATTCAAACTGTGTTTTGAAAAAAAGAATTGAGGCTATAGAGCATAGTAGAAAAAAAGTGTTGCCTCTGGATGCAGACTCCTGGGTCTAAATCCAGATTCCTTTACCAGGAGCCTCAAACCAATCACTTAACAACTCCATGCCTCAGTTTCTCCATTTGTGAAATGAAGAAACACATTTGTTACCCAACCCTCTCTAAATACTACAACAGTTTTGTCTATACTTTCTTACAAAATGTTAGATTTCTAAATTGTAATAAATGTATAACATTTTTTAAGAATAGTTCATGTCGCATGTCTCAGTCAAGCTCTGTTACTCCCACTGTTAGTCCCAGTTCATGGAATCATCTGGACCTCTACTCTCTGCTAGGCATCTCCCATCATGACAGTCCTCTCTATGACCAAGTAGACTACCTACCCATCACTTGGATCTATCTTTTGCCTATATCCTCAGATATCTCTCTGACTCACATACCTGATAGATTTCTGACCCCATATGACACCTAGTGGTACACCTAATCTGTATCTGAATGTGGCCAATTGAGAAGTGCTGGGAAAAAAAAATAGTGTGACACAAATTCTCAGGTTGATATCACCGCATTTTTCAGCAGTTTCTCTAGACTCAAGTAAAATCAAAATGGTTATTAAGGGAGTTGCTTTTTGGAGCTAAAGAAGACTGAGCTGACATTTAGGGGCCATATGCTGAACACACTCCCTGTACACGGGCAGCAATCCCTCCTAGAATGGCAATCTGGAAAAGTATACCTCAATATCTACCATACCACATATTTATGGACACCTAATTTCAATTTTTTCCTCCATGACCCTTCTATGATCCTATTGTCAACTCAAACTCAATTATAGCTATTTAGGAAAATTCTCCACTCTTCTGAAACTTACCTACTCCATTATCCCTTGTCTCCTTTTTACCCCATCCTCAGCAAATGATTTACTCCAAAGAGAAAATGCAAGGTATAAGACAGGAACTTCCTGAACTTGTGCCACCACACCTATATACTTATCTGCTCCCACTCATCTCTCTTTTCTTCCATAAACATACTTCAGTAACTGTCCATTGACTTTTACATAAAAGCCAACTTTCTTCCCATGGCTGACAGCCCCCCTTGTGATCAGGCTCCTGTGTAACTCTCTATCCTCTCTTATGTTACTCCCTTTATGTTCACAATCCCATAAGGATTATAGTTTAATCCCCAGATATTATTGTGCAATAGTACATTTCTCTTTGGCATATATTTTTCCTTCTGTGCTAGACACTCTTAATCAGCTTTCTTTGCTCCATTACTTCCCATTTGCCCTTAGGATCTCAGTCAATTTGTCAAAGAGCTAACCCTGACCCCTCAATATGATTTAAGGCATCTCTTTAATCTGCATCTGCAGTTCTCTGTCTTGCCCTCATTAAAATATGGAGTAGTTCCCTGTTTTGTAATTAATGTTCCCGATAGACGATAAACTCTCTGAGGACAGGGCATGATCTTATGCAGAGTTCATCCTCCAGACTCACATAAATACCCGACACCTAATAGATACTAAATATTTTTTCATGAATAAATGGTTACTTGTATAACTTATACCTGATACTAAGGGCCAGAACTGAATTAGGCACTTGGAATGCATTAACTCATTTAATCTTCACAAGGATCCTCCTAGGTTTTTACAATTATTACTCAGAAACTAGGCACTGAAGCCTTCAGTTATCTGATAAAGTTCTCATGTAGATAAGAGACAGAATTTAGATTCAACCCAGATTTGTCTGATTTTAAATCCCTTCACTTACCCATATAATGTTCTCTGCTAGACTGTAAGCCACTAGGGGATAGACTCATGTCCCATCTATTCATGTCATTTAATTTATTCATTTGTTTATTATTGATTGCCTTACCACCTGATTAGCTCTAGATAAATACAGTTGACTGAATCATAAATTTCCACTATTTTTGTCGTTACTTTTTTATTATATTGTTGTGTCTTTTTTTTTTTTTTGACCCAACTGAAGGAGGGCACAGAAGTAACTTGTGACACATATTTCTTTTTAAGAAAATGTTTTTTACTATGGAGAAATGAAATTTGAAGCCTAATGTAATCTTTAAACATGAGAACAGATATAATTTGGTGATAAACACTTACTCTGTTTCAAATGAAGACAGGGTTAGAGGTAATGAATTTAAATTACAGAAAGAATGAGTTAGGTTAGAAGTTGAACAAAATTCTCTGAATATGAATAATGAAATATAAGAAAATGATACCAAGGGAAGATATATGAATCACGATCTCTGTAGCATTTGAAATAATGTAGATAGAGAACTATCTATTTGAAAAGCAGAGACATAAGAAATAAATTACCTCTTCTAGGCTTATGATTGTATGTTTCTATCCTTCTTATCTGCTAATGATGACTTTTATATTTCTAAGAAAGATCAAATTGTATGTATAAAGAGGGGGAAAAAAAGAACATTTCCACAATATAAATGACAAAGTAAAAGGAATTCAAATATCATTCTCTCACTGAGTCACTGTTTCACGTAGTACACAAATATCCAATGCTTTATTATTATCAGAACATGAGTATATTTTAAACAGGAGAAAAGCAATAATCATCAACAAAATGAATAAATCTGAGGGTAAATCTACCTATCTTCTTCCTAAATATTATAATTTATATCAATCATCTAAATATTTAATCAAAATATTTGCTTGGAAAATTTAATTTCCACCAGAAGACTTTCAGACAAAATGTCCCTGATTGTCAAAGGGAAGATTTATGTTTGTTTTTAATATCTCATTGGATAGGAAAATTCAGAGAGAGAAAAAAAATATTTTGATTCTTATAACAAAACACACTTAAAATACTTAATTTGTATGAATTTTCAAAAACTATTTATAAAAATAAAAACTAAAAGGAAATAAAACCTCCATTATTAAAAAAAAAAAAAAAACCTTAAAAAACTTACCTAAACCCTGTTGTATAATTTACCTACTTAAGTACTCACATTTACAATCTTTTATCCACATTATCTAAATCCAAAATGTTCTGGAAACCAAAGCTATTTTGTGTAACTTGGCAGTGCAATCATTTGGGGGCAAAACTTCATCGTCACTGACACTAGGCTATTTGGAATTTTAAGATGTCCCACAAAGAATTAAATGTTTGGCTACAAAAATATTAATATGTTTTATTACCTGTGTTACCCAAAACCCAGTGGGGACATTGTATACTATATTACCACAGTATGTAAATCTTAAAAAAAAAAAAAATCTAAAAATTCCACAACCTCTGGATCCAAACATACCTGGTTCCAGGGTTTTGGACAAGGAATTGTGGGTTTGTATCTTGGGGTGCTTGCCCACAGCCCATGTTAGCTCTTCTCGGCATCCATTCACTATTTGGAAGTTTCTCTTGGTCTCCATGTCTCCATATCCAGTGCTCTAAGACAAACTGGGACAATCTGCTAGATTTTCTTTTTGACTTATTGAACCTCAGTGCCCCCGTCTTCTCTCACATTTATTTTGCCTTCTCGCATTTGCTTCTCACTCCATCCTCAGCCTTGAGATCCCCTTAGCTATCTCTATACAACTTAATCTTGTAGGCATATTCCCTTACCCCCAGACATTTGGAGAAAAAATTAAAGAAAATATTTTCTAATTGAGTGAAATTAGTAAAACAATAAAATCTTCTTTTGGAAAGATGATATTTGACAATTTTTTCAAGAATTTCAAGAATTGGGTCAACCTAGGGATACCCGGGTGGCTCAGTTGGTTGAGTGTCCAACTCTTGATTTTAGCTCAGGTCATCATCTCGTGGTTTGTGAGTTTGAGCCCCACATGGGGCTCTGAGCTGACCGCCAGACTGCTTAGGATTCTCTCTCTCCTTCTCTCTCTGCTCTTCCCCTGCTTGTGCACACACTTGAGCTCTCTCTCTCTCTCTCTCTCTCTCTCTCTTTCAAAATAAACATTAAAAAAGAAAAAAAACAAACAGAGAGGGGAGACTGGGTGGCTCAGTCAGTAGGTATCTGACTTCAGCTCAGGTCATGATCTCACGGTTTATGAGTGAGTTAGCATTGGGTTTTCTGCTCTCTGTGCAGAGACCACTTTGGATCCTCTGTCTCCCTCTCTCTCTGCCTTTCCCCTGCTCATACTCTCTCTCTCTCAAAAGTAAACAGTAAAAAAAATTAATTAATTAAAAAAATAATTGGGTCAACTTTTGATCATGTAATCCTGTTTGTAGGAATGTAGTCTGAAGAAACAGTTCTAAATATGAAATATATTTTATGCCCAAGGTTCTTTATAGAAGTAACATTTATAAGGTCAAAAAATGTAGATAATTTGTAGATACAGTAATAAGGGTTAAATAGTTTATGTTATGTCGCTTTACAATATAGTATGCAACCATTATAAATCATAAATAAGTAAAAATACAATTAGGAAGAATATGTTATAAAAATGTAATGATATAAAATTAGGTTAAATAAACTGGGTAAAATAATTTTTAATATGGATATTATTTTTTTCCTTGAAGTATGAATACTTGTGCAAAGAAAACATCAATAGATTATTGTGAATATCTTTTATTTTCTATATTCATATTTTTAAAATTTGTTAAAGTTTTTAAAATTTTCAATAATGGAAGGCTATTATTGTGTAATGAGAAATATTTTTCTTTAATAGAGAAGAAAGAGATATGCTTAAGACTCTTAGATTTTATAATCTGTTAGTACTGTTAATCATCTTATAAGGGGTCAGTTTCTATGAATTCTATAGTTACTCTCCCAGAACAAAAGCTTGACTGGGGGTTTATGAAGGGAATTCCCTTACATAAACATTTCTTCTTGCCTACCAAAGATACATTTACCTGTGTGTGTTTGAATATGTGTATGTTACAAATATACATATGTATATATACATATATATGTTTGTATATATATAAATGTGTATATATATGTATATGTATATATACATATATATACATATATATACATATATTATTGTATATATATACAATATGTATATACAATAATATATGTATTATGTATATATACACATATATATACACACATATATATACATACATATATATGTATATATACATACATATATTTGTAACATACAAATATATATATACATATATATACATACATATATATGTATGTATATATATGTATATATACAGAGAGAGAGAGAGAGAGAGGGAGAAGGAGAGGGAGAGGGAGAGGGAGAGGGAGAGGGAGAAGGAGATGCAGTGGGAGAGGGAGAGAGAGGGAGGGCCAGGAATTATTTTTAAAAACAAAGCCTTATTTGATGAATTATTTCAAATAAACATCATAATTTATACTGACTTATGCAAATACAAGGTCACTGTGACTTTTAACTGCCAAAGCTGGTAGTCACACCAGACTCTTCAGAAAGTAAATCTGCTAAATAATGTTGCCCTACATCAATCAAACCTTTAATTGGTAGCAGATTTTAAAGTATGAGGTCATTTTTGAAGAACAGCCTCATTACTGTGAAAAGCCCATTTTGCATCAACAGACCAAAAAAAAAAAAAAAGAGAGAGAGAGAGAGAGAGAGAGAGGAAGAAAAGGCTACATTTTGATTTTTCTCTTCAGACATGCCTATAAAAATGTGCATCACCATGTATGCAATTATAGATGGCTTAAAGCGGATCAACTTCACTTTTATAGAGGAAAGTTGTCTCTCACCCTCCCTCACAACCTGCCTGGGTCTGAGTCCCCTAATCAACCTCCAATCTACATCTGGAACTACTTACCTGTACCTGCAGCCTCAGTGCTGCCTCTTGAGGGAGACTGAAAGCACGGGGGGAGTTGAGCTTCGTCCATCTTGTTAAAGAATGCCCAACAACCATTTGAGGTAGACACACTCACACACCAAATACACACAAGATTTTGACAACTGCCTTAGAGCTGCCTGCCTCCCCTCAGGTCAGCTCCAAACTCCTGGCGCCACACCCTGACTTGTATCCTGCAGAAGCTTTGTGTCTGTGTTCTCTTGGGCTTCCTTTCCTTTTGAATTAAAATAGCTTACTTTGGCTCTTTCAGAACACAGGAGCTCTGGCCCCTTGGATATTCTCACTCTCCACAACACCTTACCTTCTCTCTCCTCAGCCTAACAAGTTGGTTCACACTGGTTACCAATGTCAAAGATGGGCTTTTTAGCTAGCTTGCTTTTGTCCAGTACTCCCACTCCTTCCCCCATAACAACTGAACTCTGGGTCTGCAAATATTTTTCAGCATCTTTTCCTATGGCAAGTTCTGGTTCTAGTATTTAATATGCTGTTACAATGAGCTTCTCAGGGCTTATTCTTAACATTTTTCTCCAGGACTGAATTTTTACCCGGTTCATAAAATGGTGGTCTCAGAGCAACCGCCATTTTTTTTTTCTGGTATTAGCTAAATATCTACTCATTTTCTTGAACCAGATTTCTATAGACATCTACCTTTCATTAACATTTACTCTATCTTCCAGATACAGGAAATCTTCTGGATCTTCCAAAAATTACTGGCTCTGTTCTGAGACATATTATCTCCAGGGTCTGGGCATTATTCTAGACATTACTGCTATGGGCCTCTGGCTACCACTGAAATTGGGTTTTAAGATATACATGCTTCTTTTTAACTGAATTGTTTTTCACCAGCCATTTTTAATCACTTTATTTAGCTAAAATGTTGGCTGTTTATTAAAAGTGATCATATGCCTGCAAAAATCCTGTAAGGTTTATAGTACTGGTTGTTTATTCATGTTTACAATACAAATCTGTTTCTATGTGCTAGTGTGCATATCATTCTTTGAGAGGAGCCTAGGGATATTAGCAAAGGAAATTCAAGGATCTTCCCATTACTGTAAAAAGAAATATATGCATTCATTCATCTTCCCAACACAATGAATTATCAATTTTCTTAGCAAGTATGCTAAATGATTTTGAAACAAACCTCTCACAGGTAATGGTGATGCTCTGTTAGAATTCTTCTCATTAACTGAGAATTAACTCATTCCTCTCAATGGGAAAATCTGTTCTCTAGAATATTTATGGGGAATGTAATTGTAGAAGTTTAAACTGTTGAGGGATCTTATTTGTCGAACAAAACTGATTATTTGCATTAGTAGTAGGACAGGAGCAATCTATTTGTTAAATAAAGAGCTACACACAACATAAGCAAACAATTACTTTATATCTCAATGATATGACATGAAAACAAAGAGAAAAGGGCAAAACGGCCGTCAGTTAATGCAGACTATCATATTTTTACTTTATAGAGTCATATTTTGTGCCTTAGGATTTGAACTGTAATGTGTTCAGACCTATATCATAATTATTTTTGCCAAATTTTATTCTGCCTTATTATTCTGATAAGTTTATAGTTTTGTTTTGTTTCTTTGTTGTTGTTGTTGTTATTATTGTTTATTACCTTGGAATCAGTGAAAGAGCAAGCATACCAGATTAGAAAAGAGATATGGGTCAGTGACAAAAGACATACTTAAAGTTTTTGCCTCTTTTGAAGGCTAATTCCTAACTGGAATTACTTAGGGTAAACTACCTCTGGGAATTGGCACTTAGTTAAGACTTCCTTTTCTGGGAGTGCTTAGGTGGCTCATTCAGTTGAGCATCTGACTCTTGATCTGAGGGTTGTGAGTTCAGTCCCCACATTGGGTGCAGAGGGTACTTAAAAAGAAAAAAAAGACTTCCCCTTTTCTGTACATGTGATGTTGAACTTAAATTTAACCAGTGTTCAAACAAACAAACAAATAGCACTATGGCAACACGCCAAGACCAAGGGAGTAGACAGGAATTCATCACGTTCTCATTTAGGGTGAAGGTAGTAAAGTGTTCAAGAAAAGTGAGATATACTATCAAATTTACGTTATTTCCTACTTAGTTTTTCAGTATTGTACTTTATCTCTTATATTTAATACTCTACCCTAATCCACATCTCAGGACAGCTTTGTTAATTACTGAAAAGGATACTGTATTTGTATTCCATTATATTTTTTACTCAACAGGTCTTCTAATGATATAAATAACACAAATGATATCTAGCTGTTTTTTGAGGATTAAACATAACATACTCAAAATACCAGATGCATAGAAGCAATGCATGGATGACAGTTTGTTGTATATTTGTGAGATACAAAACAGTCAAGGAAGGGAACAAAAAAGAAGCTGGGAAGTTAATGGCACTGACAGTGAATTAAGTGCATGGCTTACGTGGACTATTATCATCACCTCCATACAATAGAAACACATGTACAAATACCTTCACAGCTGGGAAAAAAACAAAAAGTGGCAAGTACGGGTAAAATGTTGGCTACAAGTAACCCTGAAGCTATCTAAGATAATTCTCCCAAGGAGTCCAGGTTCACTATCGATGTGTCACGTAGCACTTGAGCACATATTACAAGAGACGAGCAGAAAGAAACTAAATCAAAACAGAAGTAAACTACGATTGTAGACAAACCATGCATACACATAAGACCTATTCACTGCAAATATGTATGTGCACACGCACCCAAACTTCACTTTATATAACTCTGTAGGAACACCAGAAAATCACCAGCCAGATGCCAGATAGGTCATTATCTGAGGAATTAACAGCTTGCATTATGTGCCTAAAGATGATGTCAACTAGTTGTTTGACCTTGAGCAAATCATTTAACCTTTCTGAACCAATTATGTCATCTAAAGGTAAAACATTGGACTTGATGATATTTAAGGTCTCTTCCATAAGCCTATGAATTTATAGAAATTATAAAGCATCCAAAGTGAAAAGAATGCATTGAGCTTTACAGCTAGACATCTACTGAAAATAAAAAAGAAACATTCAGAAGGACATTTAATGGAGTTTCATAACACTGATTGTACAAATGAAAGAAAGACTCTTCAGGAGTCTTAAAAACAAGAAATTAACAGGTCAGAATAATAAGCAAAGAAAAAAATGTAGTCCTCTAACCCTTCTTTTTGTGAAATTCATTTATATCTAAATCTTGATATTGAAACTGCATTTCTCCTTGCATTCCCCTATATTCACTGTTCAGTTTCCAAATGAACTGAAACAATGTAACAGGACATTTTCCAATTTCTGTGCAATGATGAGAATACAGAATAAAGTCTAAGAGATAAAATCTTGGCAGGCTTTAGAACTGCCTACTAAAAACACAAAAGAGGGAGGAAAAAATGATAAATTGGGGAAATGATACTAATCAAATGATCCTATGATTCTTGGAAGTAGCCAATCTTTAACTATTGGCCAGTATCTCATTTATTCCTATGGTTGAAATGTGCTCTTAATATACCTAAGAATTTGGAAAACCTTAAGTTAACCCTGTATTTGTCCTTCTACAGAAAATTCGAACTTAATTTTACTAGCAAACACTTCATTTCAGTTAAAATATCTTTTAAATATAATATAGTTAATATATTAATTCTCTAAGCTATTCTCCAAGATATTCCTGTATTTATGTTTTGTTCTCCAATAATAATGTAAGGTCATCATCCACGAAAGTAATCCTGACAACTCTCTATATTACCCAGCAGAGGGATAATTACAGTCATAGATGCATCCACCCCACACAAAATCTATTTCTATTCATTTTTTTTGTGATTATAAATACAAACTGCATAAAAGGGAAAACACATAAGGGCGCCTGGGTGGCTCAGTTGGTTAAGCATCCAACTTCGGCTCAGGTCATGATCTCACGGGTAGCGGGTTTGAGCTCTGCGTTGGGCTCTGTGCTGACAGCTCAGAGCCTGCAGCTTCAGATTCTGTGTCTCCCTCTCTCTCTGCTCCTCCCCCCTTATGCTCTGTCTCTCTCTCAAAAATAAATAAACATTAAAAAAAAATTTTTTAAAGGGAAAACACATAAAAGTATAAAGAAGTAAATTGATGATCTGTAATTATACCATATCATTTTTATTAATACTTTGTGTTTTATTTTCATCTTTTTACGTTGCATATCTTTCATAATATTTTAGGGTGTAAACATAGTATGAAAAGTTTTACATAACATTAACTCAAATTATTTAAGTGGGTGTAATTAGCATAAATGTAACAATGTAAACAGCACTTAATAATATTTCCAGATAAGAGTCACTAAAAAGTCCAATTTAGTTCACCTGAAAGAAGTATAAATAACATTTCTTCCTCTTCAGTTTCTATCAATACTGTAATATTAATACTATGGTCAACAACATAAACAACAACATAAAATAGGATTGTCCCTGGCATATCTGCATGATCCCTCCTATGGACCAAGTAAACATAGTTTATAATGTCCACAGGCATCCCATGTTGCCCTGAAAGTAAATCCTTTTACTACTAATGAGTTTACTATGTAAATTTCAGAAATATTTGGAAATTACCACGGTGGCTCCTTGAGAAGTTCTAACTCATTTAAGATACCAATGCCTATGATGCAATCTATAACCTCAGCCAAGGTACATTTTTGGGTGGGGACTGGAGATTGGGTAACAGAGTGAAAGAAAAATTATTTATCGTAGTTACCTTTTCTGAATGATAAGTCATGATGTCCAGAAATATGTTTATGAGGGGGGTACACCTATGAAGACAAAGTGCCTATAACAGCGTCCCTGAGCAATGTCCAACAGATCAACGTTTCTAGAGACATACTTAAGAAAGGCCAAGGTGAAAGCAATGACCCCGGGATTCCTTAGGCTGCTTTCAGCATTTTCACTTAATATTTCACCTAATAGACCCATATTGACTGAAGAATTTTCTACCTTAGACGTGTACAACATTAGCTATGATATTTTGACAAAACCAACAATTCACACTCCATTTTCAGGAGGCTCATGGGGGGCAGGGGGAGGCAGTGTTCATTGATCAAGTTGAATGTCCTTGGGCAAATTACTTAACCTCTAGGTTTGATAAATCCAGACTATGTATGAGATTTCAGTTGCAAATATTTAATGTTTTTATCTGTAAAACTTAGGAAACTTTATGAATTTATGCATTAAATACATTTTTCTTGATGAAATGTTCTGCTTAACAGCGGATGAAAAATAGTTTCTGTTTAATTGCAATAAAGCTCTCCATTATGATATATATTTACTTTTTCTCAGAAAATACCCTGTAATTTTTAATTTGAGATGAAAATATTTTCCTTTCACATGTCTTTGAATTAAGACTGAATTTTTAAAAATGGAATTATTCACTTACTTTTGAAAAGCAAGTTTGATGGGCTGATAAACTTAACAAGACAGCTCTAAATCAGTGAAATTGCCAATATTGTGTCCAGTGAGTGAGACAGCTAAGCCGATCCAAGAACCAATAAAAGAAATTATGTCCACTTTAAAATGTACTTTTCTCCCTTCACCTCTATCAAATTAAGCCTATATCCTGCACAATCAGAATTTATTAAAACATATTTTTTTACTAAATCAATCACCTCTTTTATCTATCCTCACTATCACCAATTCCTCTCTTCTAGTCTCTCTTGAATTCACTCCCTCTTAAGTCCATTTCATCAGGCTTTTGATGTCCCTACTCCCCCAGAACCATGCTTGTTAGAACACCAATAACTCCAACCCCCCTACATATACACCCCCCCACACTGCTGAGTCCAGTCAGTCACCAGACCACATTGTTATTGTTTTCATTTTGTTTCAATGCATAAAAAGCACATTTTCTCATAGTTAAACATTTGTCTTCCATGACTTATAAAACTCTCACTATCCTGGGTTTCCTCCAACCTCACTAGCAGTTCCTTCCAAGTCTCCTTTGGTGGTTCTGCCTCATCACACACTGGTGGACTGCTTCAAGACTGTCTTTGCATATCATCTGTCTTCAATCTACACTCACTTCTTAAGTGCTCTCAACTAATATCACAATCTTAAATACTACTAACATGAAGATATTCTGAATCATGCATTCAACATATGTTATTGGCTGTCTAGTAGGCATCTTACACTTGCCACGTTCCGGATTCAATATTCTGCTGGTCTTCTGGTCTTCCTCATCTCAGTTAATAAAATTTCCATGCTTCTAGCTACTTAAGCCAAAAAAAAAAAAAAGGTAGAATTATTCTCTGCTACTTCTTTTCCCTCATATCTCATATCTAATCCATCAGAGAATTCTGTTGATTTGATTTTTTTTTACTTGAATATAGTTGACATGCAATGTCACATTAGTGTCAGGTGTACAACATAGTAATTCAACTTCTCTATACATTATGCTACCTTCCCCACAAGTGTAACTCCCATCTGTCACCTTGCAACACTATTGCAATAAAATTGACTGCATTCCTTATGCTGTGACTTTTATTCCCATGACTTATTCATTCCATAACTGGAAGCCCATATCTCCCACTCCCCCCTCACCCATTTTGCTCAGCCCTCTCCATCAGTTTGTCTTCTGTATTTGTAGGTCTGATTTTATTTTTTTGTTTTTTGTTTATTCATTTGTGTTGTTTTTTAGATTCCATATCTGAGTGAAATCATGGTATTTGTCTTTTTCAGTCTGACTTATTTCTCTTAGCATAATACCCTCTAGTCCATCTATGTTGTTGCAAACAGCAAAATCTCATCCTTTTTATGGTTGCATAATATCCCATTGTATATGTGACTTTCAAAATATATGCAGAGTCCAGCCTCTTTGAATCACTTCCACTTATGTCATGCTAGTGCAAGCCAAGCTACAATCTACCACCTGGATTAGTGCAACAACCTCCCTTCCCTCCCTGCCCCCCCCCCAACTTCATGCTATTTTCAACAAAGTAGTAGATTAATCCTGTCAAAATATACTTTGGGTCATGTCACTCCTTTATTCAACATTCTCCAATGGCTTCTTCAACTTTCTCAGATTAAAAATCAAATTCAATTTACCATGGCCCATAGTGCTCTAATCCGTACTATGCAGTATGGTAACCACCAACTACGTGTAGCTATTTAAAGTGAAACTGCATAACATTAACAATTCAGTTCTTCAGTCACAACAGCATATTGTAAGTTTCAACAGCCATGTGTGACTAATGGCTATCACACTGAACATCACAGACAGAAAACATCGCCATCACCACAGAGACTTCTATTCGACAGTGTTTCTCTGTACAAGCTCCTACTTCTCATTATCTCATTGACACACTAAACCCAAATCTGCAAGACTGATCGCTAAACTAAATACAAAGTTTTACTGCTTCTTCTTCTCCTTTAATATATATCTTCTTACAATTTATTTCACATTTTATTCCCCTTGAAGTTCTGTATCAGACCACATCAATTCATAAAGATTCTTCTTCTATATATAACATAATATATATATGTGTATATATACATATATACATACATATATATATATATATATATATGTAACAAAGTTATAATCAGTTATAATTTCTTCATTCTTAGAATTTTCACATTGCTCTGTCTGGGTGTGCCATATAACACATATTCTTATTCTACCAGGTATGATTATCATGTAACTGATAAAGTGTGGTAAAGGTGATTGATGTGGTTAGCACTACTATCTTGCTCCTTTAACTGCATAGATGTTTAGATATGCAGTGGCTTTCCTGTGATTATGAGGCAAAAGCATGAGAATTCCAAGATGTCGATGTTGGCAAACACAGTGTTACAATGTGCTTGGGTCCCCGGTGTCATAGAGCAGCTGAACCAACAAACGGCAACTAACTATCTGGCCCCAAACATTTTGTTTCGTTTGCTGAAGCCACTGTTCAGAGAATTTTCTGTTACTTAAAGCTAAAGACAGAATATATGGGTTGCAGGATTTAATTATGTCCCAATTATTTCTATTCTTTTATTTAACATGGCAGAGACCCCTGTAAGAGAAGGAAGACAAATATTTAAAAGGAGTGGAACTGAGTTGGACAGTCCACTTAACACATAGATACCAATACTCTAAAGATGAGAGATGGCAGAAAAATATAGGTACCTGAAATTGTATGTAGAGAGTACTTAGATGGTTACTCTTCATGTTTTACTTTAAGAGGAACAAATGTCCTTTCATTAGAAAAAATATTATACCATTAGACAAAAGGCAATAAAATGGGATAATACATGGCCTTACTCTGAAGAAACAATCTGGCAGAAGAAAACAAAACCAATAATTGATAATATTTAAGTACTCAGCACTACTATACTGTCAGCATACAAAATTCAATATGCTCATTGCTGTTTGATAGAAGATTGGTAAGGGTTGGAAAGGAGTCACAGAGGAGGAAATGCTTGAGCTGACAACTCTTGGAAGATGAATAAGTATTCATCAGACATACAGACAAGGGCATTTGAGGCAGAAGCAACAGCTTGTGCCAAGGACACAGGGACAGCAAACAGGAGGGTGCATCTGGACAACTGCAGGTAGCCCAGCTGAAAGCCACAGGAGGAGAAATTCAGAAATAGAAAAAGGAGCCAGGTCATGCTCTGAAGCCATGATCGGGAATTTGGACATTTTTCTCTAAGCAACAAGGAACATGATGTTATCACGAACATTGTCAAGAACCATCATTATTTGGACAGATCACCTCAACACTATTGTGGATAGGCACTGTGCCAAGCACTAGGGACCTAAAAAGCTTTCATGACAGAAATCATGACTTGGGACCATTGCCCTAATATCTATTAGCACCACCATCCATATGCTTTAACACATGTCCTGAACTGCATTAGTCATTTGCACCGGTCGTAAGTCTGAGCATCTTAGGATCAACAAATAATCTCCATATTCTAGATTCTTCTCTTGATTTAACAGCTTTTCCAAATGATTTTTGTTTTTAATATTTCAAATATTTAAAAAGTAACTTTTAAAGATGTCCATATAAATTTCTAACTGGGTGCAAAAAGTGGGTGTGGTGTATGTGAGGCGGTGGGGGGGACGGCAGGAATTGATAATAAGGAGAAAGCTGTTCTGTGCCAAACCCTAACCTCAGAAGGAAGCAAACCAAATTAAACAGAAGACTCCCAATTTATAACTTAAGTTCTTAATAGATTGCAATTTCTACCAGTTTTCAGGCAGTGGTGGTCAAGGTTCTTGTGTGTGTGTGTGTGTGTGTGTGTGTGTCTAATGATATGCCAAACAATTTTCTTCATGAAACCCTGTAGCTAACTTTTGCTGGTATTTAATATTTGATGGCTCATCACACCTATTCCTAAGCATTTAGAAGGACAGACTTAATATTGTGATGTCTAACCATACCTTTCAGGAGCATTTAAAAGAAAAATAAGACCTGGAGGCGGAAAGGAGGGAGGACAGGATTCAATGCTTGGTTCACAGTCAAGTGAAATCCAGGAGTCTCATTGGTATCCATGCAATCAAATTTTTCCACTGCATCAATCAACCCATCACATATCCTTATCACCCTTATCACTGTTGATTGCAGTGGCCAAGTGGCAATCAACTAGGGTGCAGAGAGGGCATACATTTCTGTCCTGAGGTAATCACAAATGCAAGTTTGTATCAGTATAGTCAGGGGCTTATGTATGACAAAAAATTGTTTGTAAAAGTGCATTCACAAGGTGTGTCCCACGTCTTTACTAACTCCCCTGACAATACAAAGCTGAGTTTAATCAACTACCAATTCAGGACAGCATAATTTTTTATTCTTATTTCCTTTCACTATTACAATGGTGCCACCACAGTGATGGTTTAAAAAAAAAAAGGACAGAAAGAAATGCAGAGATCACAGACAAGAGAAGAAATCAGTGAAAAGTAGCAGGGGCTTGTCCTATCTTTTAGGAGTTCCTTCCAAATACTGGCCTCTATTCTGAACTGGAGTAAGGAAAAGAGTACATTCTAGTTTAGTTGAAGAGTCAAACCAGTCTGTTGATTGAGGAAAAGCTCAGAAAAGCCCACCATGAGTCCAGGCTTGTCCTGGCTCAGGGATCTGTGATATGAGGCCCTGCCTAGGGAAAGTGTCTAGGTTATTAACTAAAACAGTCAAGGCCTGTCAGCTCACAACTACAAACAAAATTATGATGTTGATGGAAATGTCAGTTTGAATTTTAACTGGGTGTTGGAACCATCCTGATCCTACCCATAAAGCAACAACCAAGAGGGTGTGCCTTACCTTTCTGAATCAGGAGGGACATTCTGTAGGTACAGCTGCAACCTCTAGAGTACGCTAATGAAAGTGTTGTGTCTTCTCTATCCAGAAGAGGGAGCCAAGATAAGTTCCTTTCCACTAGCTTGCCCCAAGCTCTGGTTAAGAACCTCCTTAACGCCACTTTTTGGGCCAAGAGGTAACTAGGGACAGCAGTAAAGTAAATTTAAATTTTTAATCAG
Organism: Panthera uncia; assembly: GCF_023721935.1. Classification (NCBI taxonomy): domain Eukaryota; kingdom Metazoa; phylum Chordata; class Mammalia; order Carnivora; family Felidae; genus Panthera; species Panthera uncia. The sequence continues at coordinate 89,254,104 of NC_064810.1, forward strand.
AAAATTACATATGTGTTTATTCTTTGGTGAAGTCCAGGGTTAAAGGACCTAAGCAAGGGCCAAATATGTAACCAGAGTGATGATCCAGCCCTCACCAACACACTTCATATTCCTGTGAACATTTATCTGCATCTTCAGGACCAGACATGGCAAATGTTTCTTCTCTGTGCTATGTGAAAACGTTCCACCCGATACTTGTCTTCACTTGGGATCAGACAAGACATTAACCTAAACTGGAAGGAATTAAATCTCACAAGAATGTTGTATATCACATAAAAAGTTGAGGCAAAAAAGGACACTATCAGAGAAACAAGAAGGGCTGCCCATTACTCCATCAATAATTCTTTTAATGAATTAATTTATACCTTTATGAAAAACTTATGAATCAAGACACCATTTGTCAGATGATTAATTTTTTATTGGCCCAAATTAGTCTTGCTCTATTTGAAAACTAACTTTTTAAGGTTATAGCTTTATGACAACCAGAGTCGATTTGAACAGTTTTATTATCCACCAATTAGCTAACTCCGTTTTATTTTGGAATTTGCAAAGAAAACAAAAGGGCCAACAAACAGATTATATAGCACAGGTGTTGAAAATGGCTACACTTTTCAACTAGTTGTGTTACAATCATGTAGACATAGCTTAAGTGAACTGAATTGAAAATAACAGCCTTTTTATTGGAAGACCATTGTAACACACAATTATTAAAATTGATTAATACTTGGGCCAATGCAATTTCATTATCTCTGATCGATTTCAAGCATTACTTTTTAATGGCCTTCACTCTTGTCATTTCAGTTAGAACTGCGTGAACACTCGCTTCGTGGAACAACACACAGTCCTTTTTTTATGAGATTAAGCTCTGTGTTTTAATAACAGGTCCCAAATGAATCAACTGCTAAATCAGAAGACCAGATGCTTCTACAAACACTGTTTAGAAATCCATACCTTTTAGAGGATTTGTTTTGATAGATTTTTATGTTTGTAATGCCAGAAAAAAATTGCACATTAAACAGGGGGTTGAAATTACATTATAGTCATAGCATTAGGCTTTGTTTTAAAAATAGACATCCAGGAAATGGTTGGTAAATGATTGCATGGAAAAGATACAAAATATATATATATTATATATTATATATATATATATATTATATATATAATATATATATTATCTGACCTAAAAAATATATATATAATATAAATATATTTTATTTATATTATATATATATATATAATATATATATATAATATATATAATATATATATATTATCTGACCTAAAATTATCTTTTCCTCAGAGTCAGGAAAATATAATCTGGAAGAACTCAGCTCCTTATGTCTTTGCCAACTGTTAAAAAGCAAATCCTCATGATGTTACCTCAAAATACCATCTAAATTCATTCTTTTGCTTCAATTTCCATGTACTTTGCTTTGGTTCAACCTTCAACAGTAATGTAAAGCAATAATTTGAATTACTGCAACACCCTCCTTACCTCCTCCCCCAGGTTTAACTTTTTACTCATATAATCTATCATAAACACTGTTTCTGGTTCTTGTTTTAAAATATGTATCTCATTGACTCCTCAACTGCCAGATTAAAAATTTTAAAAAAGCAAACCAAAAACATTTTTAAATGGTATAAAAAGCCCTTCATAATCTACTACCTGTATCTATCTCTCTTCTCCTCTTTTCCTCCTCTCCTCTCCCTTTTCCCCTCCCCACTCCCTCTCAGATCAGCTTACCTCCACATATGATACATTCTAGCTACATAGAACTAAAGGCCATTTCCAAATATTCCATATGATTCTACCTTTCTATCTTATACCTGGAATTCTCTTTGTCCCTTTCTCTGCCTGGGAAACTCCTTTAAATCTCATTCCAATTTTTACCCTCTCCCCATGAAGCTATACCTGTTCTTTAAAAACCATGTTATTAGTTCGTACCTAGATATTTCCATAATTCTTGTTTACATCATATTTGGTTCAAATTACACCATTTAATCAAACATTCCCATCTCCTACCTCCTAACAGTCCCTGAGCTTTTTGAATCCAGGAAGGCCAATTTATGTATTTAAAAATTTTCTGTGTCCTAATATCTCCTGAATTTTATACACACACACACACACACACACACACACACACACACACACTTAACAATGTCCACTGAATTAATGTGTGAATACAACTTAGGAATTGGAGTTTATTATTCAATTGATACAAAACAGATATATTTTTAATTATGAAAATCCCTAACTGCCATATGCAATAATTTAATTTCTTGGTAGCTATTGACCAGCACATCATAGCCAAGAAGGTAAAAATTGGAACGTTTTAAGAACATACTTTACAAAACTGATTGTATCTCTGTACCTGAGCTATAATCTTGAGTCTAAGAATCCACAGGAAGAATCAATATCATCAAAGCAGTAATCTTAGGAGATAAATGGGCTGCTGGTGTCATTCTCCATTTATCATGATATTGTTACAGCCAAGATTGTGCAGAACTATAATCTATCCTGACAGGGCCCACTGATCCAGAACCTTATTGCAGATTTTTATAACTTGCATTTTTAAAAATGCATTAGAAACTTTGATTTAGACATTATAGAGTATTGAATAAAAGAGACAACTGAGTAAGTCATGGTTCCCATGTGACACCATGATGCTCTGTGCTGACTTGTCTATTCACAACTTGATAGTTTGTTTACCATTTCCTGCCTACTGTTGTCATTAAAGCACACCATTTGGTGATTACAAAGTAATAATTCCTTATTGTTCCAAGGTTAGTTTTATTATTGTTATGCTTTGTTTTTTTATGATCCAAGTCCCACTAGTATACTCATTTTTTTCTTTAAAATAGGGGCCCCTGTTGCTCAGTTGGTTAAGCAGCTGACTTGGGCTCAGGTCATGATCTCACGGTTCAAGAGTTCAAGCCCTGTGACGGGCTCTGTGCTGACAGCTCAGAGACTGGAGCCTGCTTCAGATTCTCTGTTTCTGTCTCTCTCTGCCCCTCCCCTGCTCACATTCTGTCTGTCAAAAATAAATTAAAAAATTAAAAAAAAATAAAAATTATACTTTTATCTTATTTTTTAAATTTAATTGAAGTATATTTGACACACAGTGTTATATTAATTTCAGGTGTATGACATAGTTATTTGACAATTATACACATTACAATATGTGTAGGTACCATCTGTCACCATACAATGTTATTACAATATTATTGTCAGTATTCCCTATGCTGTGCTTTTCATCCCTGTGATTTATTTTATAACTGGAAGTTGGTACTTCTTAATCCCCTTCATCTAAACGCATTACTGATGTACAAAGCAGACAATTCATTTTAGTTCTGTGATCTCTCTGTAGCCACTGTTGAAATTTGGGAGGACATTTTGAGTTATTCAGAATGTTGAAATTCTTAAATCTCACGTGGGAGAAGCAAAATAAGCAAATATCAAAGCAGTAATATCATTCTACTATCTTTCCCCTCACTTAGAAACTTTGAGATTCTCACAACCCACATGCCTAGAAAATACTTTCTAAGTGGATCATTTTTAATCCATCAAAATGCAGAAGAAATTCACATTTGCTGCCTAAAAGGAATCTCTTTTATGCTAACATTACACCTGTAGATTTTGTATAAAAGCATTGTTAGTTAGGATAAGCCTGTTATCTGTTATTTGCAAGTGTTCAGAATTTTATACATAATTTGTGAAAGCTTCTTACTAGTGTCTTTTATTTAAATAAATAAAAATAAAGCCAAGCTTATAAGCTAATCACCATTTGCCTTGAAGAGATTTTGGTGCCAATATGTTAAGAAACTATATTTAACCTTTAAGACATCTATGATGGAGGGGCGCCTGGGTGGCTCAGTCAGTTAATGTCTGACTCAGCTCAAGTCATGATCTTGTGGTACGTGAGTTCAAGCCACATGTTGGTCTCTGTGACAGCTCAGAGCCTGGAGTTACATCGGATTCTTTGTCTCCCTCTCTCTCTCTCTGCCCCTTTCACACTCATACTCTGTCTCTCTCTCAAAAATAAATACACATTAAAAAAAAATAAAAACATCTATGATGGAGGTTGATTGAACAAAAAACCACAGTCACAACAAATGCGATGCAAAAACAAACAAACAAACAAACAAACAAACAAACAAAAAAACCCAAGTTTTTGTTTCCTGGTTTGCTAGGGCTCTGAGAGACCAGGCAAGTGCTCCTGTTAGGAGCCTAAACTCTGTATCTAGGAGTCAGTGTCAATTTTAAAAACTAAAGGAGAAATAGGTATTTCTTTCTGAAAATGTAATTCTACTATGTAATAGATATAATGACAAGTGTAAGTAGTTTGACAGATACAGATTTTACTATTTAGTTAATGACATTTTAACATATTTATTTTTTGTTTAAAATCTAATTTATAGATAGATGCTTTAGGTTCAAAAATCCATCTTAGGGGCACCTGGGTGACTCCGTTCCTTAAGCGCTCAAGTCTTCATTTCTGCTCAGGTTATGATCTCACAGTCTGTGAGATCGAACCCTCTGCTGGGGTCTGGGCTGACAGTGCAGAGCATACTTGGGATTCCCACCCTCCTCTCTCCTGTCCCTCCCACGTGCATGCTTTCCTTCTCTCTCTCAAAACAAACTTAAAAAAAAAATCCATTTTAGTTTATCATAAAAATTTGGGAAGGAATACGGATCAGTTAAACATGTGAACTGTTAAAAGCAACGTACAACTATGAAAAGTTTCTGATTTGAGTGGGTGGCCAGTACATGTTACTTTAGAAATTTTCTTTGCTTATATATCTTAATTGGTCTAAGCCTCTTGCCCCACAAAACAAGCACTACATAATGAATAACGACCCAATCTTTTCAAATTTTAGACATAATTTTTCCTTCTAAGAATTTCTAAATTCCACTGCATTACTGAACTGAGACATTCCAACCATGGCTAACGGGTGTAGGGTTTAGAGTGTATCCCAGAATGTGTATTTATTGCTAACACTCTGCCTTCTTGTTTTTAATTGCTACCTGGTGATTAGTAATGCCTCATTGGAAGATCATAAACCATAGCTAGTTTTTCAAGGCCTGAAATAACTCTAAGTAAAGGTATGACACTGGTATGTTCAGTATACATTTAGAAACTAAGTAAGTAATAAGGACAATGAAAAATAAATCAGTTCATTTCACTGTGGCCTAATAATATTTAGCCCATAGACCAAAAAAAATTTTCTATGTCTAAATCCTATTTGCAATTATTAGTATTTTTAGCCCTTCCAGACTGCCCTGGGGTTTTCTCAGGTTTGTTTTGACTTATCAAAGTTTATTTTTGCTATAAAGCTAAATTCAAATGTTGAAAAGAACTAATGCCACACCCATGTTATTTAATTTCCGTTAATGAGAATTCTTCTCTTTCTCTTGATGGCACTTTTATCTGTCTGTATTACTACAAATATGATAGCTGAATTCTATGATTGGGGCATATTACTCTCTTTATCCTTAAAGAAGACTTTAAACTCTCTGAAAGTAGACACCATACTGCATTCCTCTGAGAACACCACTCCCACTATTTACCTACTGCACGAAGCAGGTGTTTAATATGTTTAAGTAATTTACTAAGACCTGATAAATCTGAGCCAAAGATGAAACTTGACTCTACATGAGACTTTCTCTCCCATTTCTGGACACCTTTACTCAAAACAATCTTTCCAAGGATATGCATACGGCAAACAGCCTTGAAAGATATAGACAGTGTCTCCTCCACAGAAAAAAATGAGGTTTGTTTACAGACTTGAAAAAAAAGAAAAAAAAAAGAAAATACTGTCTCCCTTGAGAATATGCAGGTATAGTTACTGTCCGGTATAAGAGATTTAGGATCCCTAAGTTCAAAGTTCCTCTTCTGTAATGTAACTACTACACATTCAGGTGTCAGCTAGGCCACCTTTCAATGCCCTGTGGAAAGTGGGGCTCCAAGAATTCATGCAAACACGATGCTTGTGCTATACTCAACGATCTTCCGTCTTTGATTCAGGGCTCTCTGCAAGTGTCCAAGAAATCATGACACACTAACTTGTTAGTTTGATAGCTCAGTAAAATCTCAGACTTTTCACAGATATTAACAGATTCTTGGCAAGAAGAGCTGATATCGACGCTGCAGTCCTAAAGCCTGAGAATTTTAATCAAAATTGAACAGTAGATAAAAAATCAATTTTGTGTATTATGCCTCTTGTTTCAGCATTTGTCTTTGCGTGCACACCTTTCCACTGAGGCTCCCCCCACTCGTATGCCATTGGCTGCACATGTGACAAATATTAAGTGTCTACTGTGAAAGTCATAGCTGTAACCATCTCTGCAAGGTCCTTCCTGTTCTCAGTCTCTCCCTGTCCCTAATCCATCCTTCAGAAAGCAATCTTCCTAGAAGGTACATATGGTCTTGGAATTCTCCTACCCTAAACCTGTTGATGATTTCTTATCATATCAAGAACTAACTTCTAACCGTCAACTTTGCTCCAAAGACTTCCATGAAATTATCCTCACTTACCTTTCAAGACTTTACATTATGATTTAAGAAGAATGAACTACTTCTGTTCTGCCTACTGTTGTATTGTGTCATGATAGAGGAGTATGACTTTAAGTAAGGAGGTGGAGTTCTTCCTCAGTATGAGTTTAGACCTGAGATATTTAAGTGTATTTGTAAGGTACAATAAAAGTTTATTTTGTAGATATGATTGTGCATTTGGTACAAAAAAACAAGTATTATTTTGGCTGACATCAAAATTCTCAGAGAGAGAACTTTGTTTAGGAAAATATTTGAATATGGAAAGTGAGACAAATGACATGCCTTGGAAGACAACCACAAACAAACAAACAAACAAACAACCCATAAACTTGCAAAGAGGAGAGTAAAGTTGAGAGGAAAGTGGGGTGAGGGAGAAAACTGCGTTATTCTAAGTTTAAGATATTGCTCACAATCATACAGGTTGATAGAACGGAGCTGGGATTTGATCCCAACCAGACGGATTTCAAATCAATTCTAAGTTCTTTGAGTTACTGTGATATACATTCCCTTGACTTCAAATCTTCAAAAGAACATGATGTGCCCATTACAGAAATGTAGTATTGGCACTGCAGGGGATAATGATATGTGTGCAATAACCCTAATTTACATTTCCCCAACTGCCTGACGAGAGGAGGCAGTGGCACTGAATCATGAGAAACAGGAGTCAAATGTTCCAGGAAGTGACCTGTGCTAAAGTTATCTGTGGACCACAGCAGAGTTGTAAGAACAGTTTCAGGAAGCTAATTCAGGAGCAGATGGAAACCAAGTGTTTATCATTTTACTTTCCCAAATATGCTATTGTAGCTGCCTACAAAGGATCATATGTTCATACCTAGATTACTACTAACTCACCACCTGAGTTCATAGTTAATGTCAACAATAGCTCTAGGGGCATATTCCTATTTCCCAGCATTCTGAGGAATTTCAGAAGCACTAGACATAAATACGTCTATGACAGAACTGTATTAAATAGTTTAATCTTCAGAAAAATAGTGTGTGACCTCTATCAAACATTGAGTGTGCAGTTTAGATATAGATTCTGGAAAGTCCTGGGCAACTTTCCAAGGTCAAGTGAGACCCAGAGTGGGTCTTGGTCCTCTGCTAAGTTTTGCAGCTTTCTCTGGATTCCTCTTCACATGCTTGCTTACTTCACTTACAAGACGTGGACTCAGGCAAATCATCACCTTCTTCCCAGGTCTTGTACAGAGCTCTCACAAGAGGCCTGAGAGGGCCTCTCAGATCTGAACAGTTGAGTAGCCATTTCTCTGAGGCTCTATTGTTGACTCTTTCTCCCATTAGCTTATGCTGTAGCACCTTTTCTTCCCTTCTAAGAATTTTCTAGACTCGATTCTTACAGTAGCATTGCCTTTATTTATTACTTTCTAACTCAGGTTTCTAATCCAGAAACCCTCTCTTAAATCACCAGGCAGAAGGAACACTTAATTCATTTTGTTGTGGATTGTCATTTTGTTTCTCTCACCCCAAATTGTTGTCTACCTTTCCTAATTTTTTAAATCATCTTGTGTAACTTTCACAGCCTTTTTCTCCAGGCAATTAGCAAATTATTTTCCAAATGACATTTCTCACAATGCTCAATATCTGTTCCCTGCTTACAGATTATTGTAGTAATGCTTATTATCCGTATTGTCTGTCATTCAATTTTCCCCTAGTTTCCCAGGGGAAAAAAAAAGTTATTTCTGGAATGAAAATTACTAGCAGCAATCGCTATCTTCTCTACCTTTGTGATTGCCACACAGGTGCTGCTTCCTTAGAACACACGCTTTAAGCTTTCTCAAACCCTGCAGTCTCAACTTCTTCTCCACATTTCCTGCCAAAAGGGTAACTGAATAAGGCTATTGCAGAACATCTTCCAATCCCCTGTCTCTATCCATTGACAGGATGAAATTGCAGTATAAGTAGATGTTTTAAAAAATCCATGTGAGGGGAGCTTGGGTGGCTCAGGCATCCAACTTCGGTTCAGGCATCCAACTTCAGCTCAGGCCATGATGTCATGGCTAGTGACTTCAAGCCTCATGTCAGGCTCTGTGCTGACATCTCAGAGCCTGGAACCTGCTTCAGATTCTGTGTCTCCCTCTTTCTCTCCCCCTCCCTGCTTGGGCTCTGTCTCTGTCTATCTCTCTCCCTCTCTAAAAAATAAATAAACATTTAAAAAAATTTAAAAATCCATGTGAATATTTTTAACTTTCAAGTCTGTAAAGCAACTCTTCTCACAAATATTGCCTGCAGTCTTGAAAAGTTAACGTGCATCACTGGGTGTCAGACCATACCTGCATATAATTAGCAAACCACAACTGTTTCAAAAGATTGCCACTGTTTAAACAAGAACTAAGAACTCAAGTATCCAAGATTAACATTTCATCCTTAGGATGGTTATTTCAGAATAAGACTGAGCTATACAAAAGATTTTTATCTTATTACTTATACCATACCAGTTCTGTAGGTAATGTGAAATTTATGAAAACAACAACAACAACAACAACAACAACAAAAAAAACTAGGCATGATGAGGCAATCTTCAGAAATGAGGCTACTTTGAAAAGGAAAGCAGAACTTTAAGTAAGTTTTTCTATCTTTAATAAGTTTAAAACGGGGCAGCCATGAAGTACAGGGTTTCTTATTTGTGAGTTAAATTCCATGTTAAATAGTGCAAATAAATAGAAATTCAAGAATGGTTAAAGCTCACCATCTCCTCCCACTGCTGCTTCCTGCTAACTCACTTTTAGAAGTGGGTTTGGTTTTTTGGTTTGTTTTTTGTTTTTTTTTTTTTGTTTTTGTTTGTGTGTGTTAAAATGTCTTTTGCATTTATTTCTTTAAATTCAAGTTAGTTAACATATAGTGTAGTATTGGTTTCTGGAGCAGAATTGAGTTTTGTTTGTTTTGTGTGTGTATGGTTTTGTTTTGGGTGTTGTTTGCCAAGATAGTGGCAAAAGCACATATATTAGTAGGGAAAAAACTCTATGGCACTCCCCAGAGCAAGGAGGTGGGGCCCACTCTACTAACCAGCAGCTGAGCAATCCTACAGTTCCATGGGCAGCATGGCTTAGAGGTACAGAGGGAGTGGTCAATCCTTCTGGAATACAGTAAGTGTCCCTTTGAAATTGAACTGAACGTTACATCCAAAAGTAGCCCCTAGAGACCTCTGCAAGTTAATGCAATCTCTTTCTCTCTTTCTTTCTCTATCTCTCCCGTCCCTCCCTCCCTTTCTATTTATCACAATGTGTGATTTTGTGTCACTATGCTTAGTTTTCATATACAAGTATATTCCCGTTGCTTCAATTTGGGCATTCCAGTGGGAATATAAATACCATAAATCCAGGTATCTTGAATGTTCTGTTCATTGCTTTGTCTCTAGCCCAGAACTCAGTAGGCCCACAATACATACTCATTAAATAAATACATACATACATGAATAAATGCACTGGTCGTAAATGGCCCCCTGGACACGTCTTGTGATGGTAGGCTAAGGTGGTACTTTTTAAATGGAATATAAATTCAATTAGAAAGTTGAGATGTCTCCTTTCTCGGTAACACTGTACAGTTTCGATATTGCCCCTAACTCCCTAATAATTTTCTGTATAGCCAGTGAATGTGTTTATCTTTGTATTGGATTTTAATTACTTGGCTGAAATATAAGTTAAAATTTTAAACCAGGAGAGAATGACCTTATAGGAATTTAGTTTCTCTACTTAACATAAGAAAGGCAGAAGGAAGGCTTTTGTCCTGATTCAGATCCAGCAATGGTTCACACAGCAAGACGCAAAAAAATCTGCTAGGGTCTCAGCCAAGAGAAAAAAAGAAAAACAGTAACAACAACAACAACAACAACAACAACAACAAAACATAGTAAACCACAAGAAGTAGCAGCCTATGAAAACCTAATACAATTTATCTTGGCTGTCCCACTGGACTAAAATAAACATTTTTCTCCCTTTGCCTTTTGCCCATATGAAATAGTAAGATATATTTTGAAATATTCAGTTAAATTCCCGTACACCACTGAGACACCCCTAAGGCGGCTGTAATAAGGGAATATCTGACGTTTCGTCGAATTACAAAAATTATCTGGCTAATAAATTAAAGCTCTTGAATCTATGTAGCAGCTTGCACTACAATATTGGTACAAGCTGATCTTACAAGTTGTTCCCTACAGAATAGTTAACATGATGAAACCAAGTGAAGAAATAGAGAGAAAACGCCCACACTTATTTTATTTTTATTGAAGGTAAAAACCACCTGCACACATTTCTGTTCAAAGAAAAATGTTCAGTTTCACTTTGTCCTCACAGATAGAAACATACTCCATAGAATGGGAACTACTCCTTTTGTTTCTTGTTCTATCGGAATTTGATTTGCATATTTTGGGACATGTTAAGGTGCTCTCTGTGATTTAGAGAGTTTATAAAAAGGTAATTTGATTTCAAATCATAGTTTCTTTCTTTATTTCTAATGCTGAAAAGCTGCATACCCTTCTGAGAAGTGAGCCATGAGGGGAAGACATTAGCTTGCCTTGTATTAGATAATAAAAAAGTTCCACAGGGGACGAGTTACATATTATGACATTGTGAATATAAGGCTCATTTGGATATAATTCATTACTACATCATGTTGCACAGGAAAGCAATTTTTAAGCAATAGAAGTGCACTTCATTTGTAAAGGACCCAGCTATAACACACAATCAGTTATTGAAGACAGAAACTGATTTCCCAAATCAGGCATATAAAATTTAATATATTTGCTCCAGTTATAATGAAAGGGAAGGAAACTTGAATGCCTTTTCTCTTCCCCCAGACAAGAATGACACTTTGTAAAATTTGGAAAGTGCATTTTTGCATGGGGAGTTGACTATATTTTTGATGCCACAAATGGAATGAAATTAAAACCTTCAATAAAATCTTTAATAAAATATTTGAAATACCTATTAGACATATGCAAGATCTGAAATGCATTAATGAAATAAGGAAAATGATGGACATTAACTGTTTTTGTTTTCATATCAGTGTCAATTTTCCATATTATTCAATTTAATCCTACAGGCTGACTAAATTATTCTGTAGAAAAAAAAAAAAAAAGCCAAATTATATTGGTTTATTTAAGTTCCCTAAATCTATATGTATTATTACTTGGGATTCTCAAGAGAAAGCAAACCAGCAAAATGTACATATATTTAGAGAGAGATTTGTGTTTAAGAAATTGGTTTACACAATTGTGGAGACTAGACAAATCCAAAATCTGTGGGGCAGACCAAAAGGCTAGAGACCCAGGGAAGAGTTGCAATTCAAATTCAATGGCAATTTGTTAGTAGAATTCCCTCTTCTCTCTGAGACCGAAGTCTTTTTTTTTTTAAATGTTTTTTAAGTTTATTTATTTTGAGAGACAGAGAGAGGGAGAGAGAAAATCCCAAGCAAGCTTTGCACTGTCAACACGACACCTGACGTAGGGCTTGAACTCAGGAACCATGGTATCATGACCTGAGCCAAAATCAAGAGTCAGATGCTTAACTGACTGAGCCACCCAGGTGCCCCCAAAGTCTTTTTCTATTCAGGCTTTAAGCTGACTGGATGAGGCCCACACATTAATTATGATAATGAAGGTCACCTGCTTTACTCAAAGTCTACTGATTTAAATGTTAATTTCATTTAAAAAACACCTTTGCAGGAATATCTAGAATAATGTTTGACCAAATATCTGTGCACTGTGGCCTAGCCAAGTTGACACATAAAATTAACCATTATACTGTAGTTATAACCATCTAAAATTTAGAAGATAAACTCATCTATCCATTCTGTGATAGTTTCCCAGGATAGAGGCAATGAGGAAGAAGTTTTTATCACCCCTTTCTATGTACCTGAATTACTAGCCAACTTTATTGCCAGCTAGAAACACCCATTTGACTTTTTTTTTTTTTAGTAGCTGTAATAAAGTACGTAATTCGATTTGGCAAACATGCATAAATCATCTATTTACACATATATTTTCATTTAAATTTCCCCTGTAACCACCATGATGAGATTACGGGATTAATACTTTTAGTCACAATTTTGAGCATTTTACTTAATTTCTAAAAGCACAGATTGAGATTTTCAAATTGCAAATCTCAATGGGCCATATCTGCCATTTGAATCTTGATTTCATTGACATTAAAAAGGAACATGAAAGAGAGAAGTATGTAATCAGTTCCCAACCTTTCCATGTTAAACTTACACTTCACTCTACTAAATGTGATCATTACCAACTTTTCTATCGCTAGAATGTCGGGAAGTCAAGTGAATCCACACAGGAAACTGACATACTTTATCCTCAAAGAAAAAGGTTTGTTTTTCCCTTGTACTACATCTGACTGATCTTGTTCCTTTTTTGGAATGAATAAGATCAAGAAGTGAACGGATGAAAAAGCATAGGATAGTCAATGCAGGAAAGACATAAGAAAGATGTGACAAGTCTTAAGGTTGAGACATTTTCAGGATAGAAAGCCAGTAAGCACAGATGACCTTGATATATCTGATGGAAATATTTCATTGACCATAGAACATAGACACTGCAAAAGAGTCCTTTCATTATGTAAAATATATTCCTCCCACTAAGAATGCCACAAAAATCAAATTAAAAAAACTCAAATTCCTGCATTTTGATCCTCAACAAATTTAACATAGCCCTAATGTTTATTGTGTTTTTTTTTTCAAATTTTCATTTAAATTCTGGCTAGTTAACATGTAGTATAATATTGGCTTCAGGAGAAGAACTTAGTGATTCATCACTTACATGTAATACCCAGTTCTCAACACATAGTCCTGCCTGATGTTTTACCTCAGATAGATTCAGTAAAAAAGATTAAGAAAAGAACATGTGTTTACTACGAATTTAAATAACTTAATCTTAGTACATAAATTTAAGGATAAAAAAATTGTGTATGCAGGGAGGTATAAGCTGGTCAGGGATGGGGAGCGAGGAGGGACAGAGAGGGCAAGACAGCAGGAAAGCAGAGAGACAGCAAGCCTTCTGGCAGGTCTGGCCCTAGACTAAGACAACCAACCCCTTCTTGGCAGGGCAGAAAAAGACCTGTGAAGGGATCTACTGTGTGTCTCCTAAAGCCTGCAATCATGGAAATAACTTTGTGACACTTGTACTTTCACTTCTTCTTGAAAGCAAAAGAATGTTCTCTACATTACACAGAATATCACTAAACAAATGTAGAGTGACTGTATATGCATTATGTATAGACACATATTATGTATAATAAATGATTTTAATTTCAAATTCCAATCATGTAGATGAATAACCAGAAGCATACGTACTTTTCCTAAAAACAAAAAAAAACAAAAAAAAAAAAAAAAGAGAGAGAGAAAGAGAATTCACACGGAAGTGAAGACTTTATCAAGTAGGTCTAGGTATTCTGGGTTCATCCCCTGCCACAGTCAAGATTTACTGAGTATTTGTATGCTGTGGCTCAAGTACTGGGCCAGACTCATATAGCTCTTTCTTCACTACAAAGCTGAAAGTGATTCATGCCAACAAAAAGAAAAAAAAAACAAACATGAAGCTCTACAAGTTGTAAGGAGAGATAGAATCAACTGGTAGGAGATGGAAAAGAACATTTTAAAGCAGCTGGCACCTGAGCCAGACCTCAAAGGATGCCTAGTATTTGAACAGGTCAGGACTGATAAGGTCATTGCAGACAAAAGCCACTCTGTCAATAATCTTTATTCATCCTATGGTGAGTGCTGCTCTTGCTCTGGTCAAATGGCTAAGGATTGTGAAGAGTATAAGCTTTCATTAGTCTGTTGATCTAGTCACTGAAGAGAATTAATGTCATTCAGCATAACACTGAGAAACTCCGAGTGAAGCAGCTCCTTTATCTAAAGTTGGGAGAAAGAAAATATTATGCATAATTAAATAAATCCTATACTATGTATTCTTTTGTGATTAAATTTAAGACAGTGTACATTTGTTATATGGAGAGATCAATGATAGAATAGCTAATTACTTCCTTTAGGAACTGTCACTCTATTGCTATTAAATGCATTCTGCTATCATTTGCATAAATTGAATTACGTGCACTTTGGTTACACAATTACATGTTTTTCTCCAATTAAAATATCAGTTGCTATATTACCTTCTTAATTTCTCCCAGCTTTCCTACTCTCATTCTAATACTGAAATTTATGAAGAACAATATATATATATATAGACGGAGACCAAAAATAATAATAATAATACACAACAGAGAAGGACAGACAGATGGATGGAAATTACAGCAGGGGACTAGAGAACAGTTATTGACAGCACCACCATCATCAAGCCTTACACTTGTACAAAAAAAAAAAAAAAAAAAAAAGCATGCCAGCAAAAGATAGAGTCCTGTAGCATCAGAGGAAAGAGAAATCACAGATTTAAAGGAGTCTTTTAATGCTCTGAAAACCATAAAACAGTCTGCAGGACTCCACAGCCAGCTTTCTTTAGGTGAGGAATACCTTGACTCCTTCATCTAAGACGAAGGGAATGTGTAAACATCATCTTTTTTGAACAGAAAACCAGAACATTCATACATTTGGTAAAGGGACTGTAGCATTCTTAAACGAAAGGAAGGAATCATGGGTGATACATGTGGAAAAGGAAGGACCACAAAATGAAGACACACTGTGAGCACAGAAAAGACAATAATACTGTAATGAGTGAACAAATCTAATGTCTGGATTAAAAGAAAGGGACAGAGAAGCAACACATTCTGTTTACTATCTTATGTCAAGGGATGGTAGGTGAAGGCAGGTGAACAAAGATTTGGGTGGAAGAATGAATTACAGATTTTATTTCTAGATGGGTTGAACTGAGATCTTTCTCCTTGCAGGTGATCAACTTCATATAAGAAGGTATCATAAAAATATAGCAGATGCTAGCAAGTAGGGTTCTAAGATTTTGGACTTCTTGGCAGTAGAGGGTAGCTATGAATCCAGGCTTCTTGCTGCAGTTAGTTGGCCTGATAAAAGTATGAACTTCCCCTTTCCAGGAGAAATTCATCCGTGCAATTTAAATGAAACTAATTCTTATGATGTAACCCAGTATAGGGGTAACATAGGATAAGAATGATAAATCCTCTTATGCACCTCTGATCAATGAATAAGGGCTGCCAAGAGTGTTGGGTTGAGGAGGACTCTGCAGCAAGGTCTGAACACAATGAAAAACAGAGTTATGACTGCCATGGACACAGAAGGGGCAGACAACAGGAAGTGGCAGTATGCATGTAGCGAATCTGCCATTCTTGTAGTTCAGTGCCATTAAAGCCCAGTAACAGTACTAAATAGTGTCAATGGCAAAGACTAATTGGTAATATGAAATGTTCTACGCAAGTTACATGTATGACTAACTACACTACCATTGCCAAAGGCACTGAAGGAGGAAGGAGAAGGAAGGAAAAGGAAGAAAGAAGGAGGAGGAGAAGAAGCAATAGCAGCAGATGATTTTTAAGAGTTTATTTCAGAAGAGAAAACTAGCCTCGGGAATCCATTTCGATTTATTGTATCAAAAGTTAATTACCAAAATACAAAGTATATGAGCCAATATTGAAAACTACCTAGGTTTTCAGAGCAGGTCTTGTTTATCAAGATACTGCTGAAGAAAATTTACATTTCCTAAACTTTTTGAAGAGTTAATTACCATTTAAAAAAAATACAGTGTTTTACTAATGCTTGTAAAGATCGTTTCACAGCGTAACTGTAACTGAACTCGGGCTTAATTACTTGCACCAAGCCAGACAGTGATGAAAAATACTGCTGCTGTCCAAATAATGCAGACATTTAAAAATAAATAAATCCTAGAGAGCTCATTGTTCATTTTATTTTGTTAACAAATGTGTCTACTAAAGAAAATTCAGGAAAATGGGGTACCATACATAAAGTAATAGACTCCCTTACTATTATTATACTACTTTAGTTGCTCAACTTATAAAGGCCATGGGAGAAAGAGCCTATAAAAGCCAAGCAGGCTCTCAGTTGTCAATGAAGAGCCCCGTGCAGGACTCACACCCACAAACTGTGAGATTGTGATCTGAGCTTTTTAAATGCTTTAAAAAGTAGTTTATACATGTAAAAAGAAAGGTAAATGGGCAATTAAGATATAAAAAGTTTGTCAACATTATTTTTGCCCTATTAAAACAAATAAAAAATAATGAGGACCTGGAAGTCTGGCAGCTCTGAAAAGCAATTTGGTAAGACAAAGCACATAACTAAACAAATTTAAACTCCCTGAATCTGTGATTTGCTTCCAGAAACCTATTAGAAAAGAATAATTAAAGAAGCAAAGACTTATGTACAAGAAGATTTGTAGAGACAACCTAATAAATGTCCATTTATAAGAAATAGGTTCAATAAATTCATGACATCTATCTAATGGAATACCAGGAGTATTTTAATATAATGATTTAAGTCTATATTTATTGGCTTGAAAATGGTTTTAATATATTGTAGGCAGAAAATTTTAAAACAGATACTGAAGGAATAGACGTGGTATAATACAGTTTTGCTTACTGATAAGAAAAGATAGAAAGAAAATGATGAGAAAGGGTGATAGCATTATGGGTGGTTGTTACTTTATTAATTCTAAGTTTCTGTGTATATTTTACTTGTAAATAAGAAAATAACAACAATGTTCTTTCGATATACAAATGAAAAAAAAATAGATACTATGTTAGCCATAATTAAGATACAACCCATTTTGGGGGCACCTGGGTGGCTTGGTGTGTTAGGCATCTGACTTCAGCCTCAGGTCATGACCTCAAGATCTGTGGGTTCGAGCCCTGTGTCAGGCTCTGTGCTGACAGCTCAGAGCCTGGAGCCTGCTTCAGATTCTGTGTCTCCTTGTCTCCTCTGCCCTTCCCCTGCTCATGCTCTGTCTTTCTCTCGCTCTGTCACTCAAAAATAAAAAAAACATTTAAAAAAAGGCACACCCATGTTTTCCTTCTCACCATTTCACAGTCAAAACAGTCCTGCATTCAAAAATATACTTAACCTCATTAGTTCATCCATTTCAAATTATATTATTATAATAATATATTTGGTAACTAAATTTGGAAGTTTTAAACATACTTTACTCTGTTCAGCAATGTGCTTATGATCTTTTTTATAAGTTTATTTATTTATTTTGAGAGAGCAGGAAGGGCAGAGAGAGAGAGAGAGAGAGAGAGAGAGAGAGAGAGAGAATCCCAAGCAGGCTCTAGGTTGTCAATGAAGAGCCCAGTGCAGGACTCAAACCCACAAACTGTGAGATCGTGATCTGAGCCAAAATCAAGAGTCAGATGCTTAACCGGCCTAACCACCCAGGCACCCAACCCTGTCCTTATGAGCTTTAGTGCATGTACACACACACACACACACACACACACACACACACACACACAGAGGTCATTCATTCAACAATATATATAATAAAGACTCAGTGACTTCATTATATAATAAACATAAAACACTATACCTGTCACACTGAAGCTTCTAAGTTAAAGAGTTCTCACAACAGCCCTAGGTAAACATGTTTTATACAAGGTGACCAGCATCCCAACTGGCCAAAGCTAGACCAGGAAAAAACACAATACAGAGTCACAAATGCCTCTGGCCCTCAAAATAATGCCTCTGGCCTATTCTGTGGAATAGGAATGATGGAATCAATCATAAACTGGGGAATATAGCAGTTGGTATTGGGAGAAGAAACAAACAAACAAAAAGTAGTAAAGATTGAAAGGGAGTTAAGTCACTTTGGTGTTTCAACACTTCAGTGACTATCAGAGAAATATGGCTATTGAGGTCCATGGAACTGAATGGACCCAGATTCTATATCAATAAGGCCTGATCAAATGAATCATTCCTATTCATAGATTATTTTGTAGGCCCACCCTCCTGTTTTGATGTTTCCAGTAAACTTGCATATCTAAGTAGTTACTGTTCCAAAACACCAAAATCATAAATAAAACTAAGTTTTAATGGCTTATTTGGATTCTGACCCATCGGAACATATCTGCTATGTATCTGAATATACCCTGTCGGCTTACACAGAAGATATGTGGAAGAAGTAAACCAATTACATAAAGAAGTGAAGGCATTTCAAATAGCAACAAGTTAAGCATAGACAGAAGTGACTGAGATAATCACATTAGATTAATACACACAGACACACACAGACACACACATTTATACATACACTAACATGGTCTTCATGCTCCTATGCTAATCTTGACCATGTCTACAAATGTGATCAAGTGTAACTAAACTTCTGCTTGCTTTTCTTTTGTTTGGTCAACATATAAAGTACTTGCTTTAAGTTAACATATTATGTGGGTTTTATTATGGGGTAATTAGATTCTTCAACTGGGATATATAGTCAGTATGTCTATCAGAGATTCTCTACGAATCACCACATTCAAATATGTACTTTTCTAAAATACTGAACATAACCTTTATATTGAACAATGTTTTAATTCAGGGAATGGAATCATAAAGTACTTTTATTCTATTTACATTTACTCATTGAGGCTAGATTTTTTCCTATTCTTAGATATAAATTCCACTAATTCTTGTGACTGTTATGTGACCTGAGTTCTTCTAGTGAGTAATTAAAATGTTCAGTGTCATTTAATAGTCAGAACTTTGAACTTTACCCCACTTTTGACCATCTTTAAGTTGGGAACCCTGAAGTCAAAGTAGGGAGAGTAGTCAGCTCCTTTGCTTTGTGTGTCTATACCTTCAGGGCTGAAACAGAGCAAGTAAGACTAGGTAAAGTGGGAGCAAATGGTTCTCACTTGATAGATACTCTTATGAACTGGCATGGCACTTCCTGAATCTAGCTTGACTTGTCAGGTGAATTTTCCTTTTGTGCTGCTTTGTGGGTTCTTTGGAGATCCATTCATCCCACAAGTGGGGACTTCTCACCTTCCTTTGATGTGAGTAATACATTCTCCTCCAGCTCAAATGCTTACTTCTTCCACAGACCCGTATCTCTAGCTCTGTCTCTGATAAGTTCTTTTCAGCCATCAAGGAAGCTTTATTGGAGAAGATCTGTAAGACTCCCTCCAACCCCCACTCCATTTGGGCTACTGTAACAAAATATTACAGACTTTTGGTTGGCTTATAAACATTTCTCATCGTTCTGGAGAATGGGAAGTCTATCACAGCACTGGCAGATTCATTGTGGTGGCTGATAAGAGCCCTCTTCCTGGTTCATAAAGAATGCCTTCTCACTATGTCCTCACATGATAAAAGGACTAGCAAGCTCTGTGGGGCCTCCTTTTGTAAGACTGCCAGTCCTATTTGTGAGAAATACACCTTTGTGACCTAACCACCTCCCAGAGGCCCCATCTCCTAATACGATCATATTGATCACCGGGATTGCAATATATAAATGGGAGGGAGGCATGACACAATCCTAATAATCCTCTCTCTCTCTCTTTCATTCATATTCATATCCTGTCTGTCTGGATATAGTCCATAGAAGCAAAGTTTGTCATAGGCCACCCAAAACCTCTTCTTTTGTACTTTTATCTGCAACTAAACCAATCCATCTCTTATAACTTAGACTTCTCAAGTGGAAATCAGGCAGTCTCTGTGAGGCAGCTATCAAGTTCTTCCAAGTAGTTCTATTAAACCCTTTTTTCATTGGACTTGAGGCTTCATCTTTGGGAAGAAATTGGGACTTAAAACCACCACTAGCAGCAATCTCAAAAAAAACTCCTTTTTATCGGTTCTTTTATTTCTTTTAAAACTGGGTGCTCATCTCAGAGTTTTATGCTATTCTCCCCTTCAAGTTTTGCATGCTGTCCTAGTTAGATATGCACTATCAATTGTCTTTAAGCCTCAGCTGGAACTGAGATATCAACACTGTACTTTAACATTTTTACAGTATCTGGTTTTGATACGAGTTGTCACTTTTTTTTCTTTAAATCAGAAGACAGCAGATCCTCTGAGTAACTTTAATATTATAAAATATAAAATATTTTATAATGTAAGTAGGTATTATATTAATATTTTGAATATAATCATCATATGAAAAATAAAAATGGTAAGTCAAATGACTTTCAAAATACATAGTATAATTGACCGGTTATATATAGATCACTTACTTACTTACCAGTTATATGTAGATCACTCACTTACTTAGGCACTCATTTCCTTAGAAAAATACTTATTCAATATTTACTAGACAATAGGAGTCTAATGTTGGACAAAGCAAATTTAGTCCATTCCCTCATGAGGTCTGCATTCTAATCTATTATAAAAAGAATATCTTTTCTTTGCACAACCTTTGGATGTTTGGCAAGAACTGTCCTAGTCTTAAGAGTATATGAAAGGATGGAGAACCAGTAGAGAAGAAAGAAAGTAACTAATGAACAAAACAGTGAGCCAATAAGAGCCCAAAAGTAAGCATAAATTGATGAAAAGTAGCCGTAGGTATCTGTGATATATAGAGTTAATGCTAAGATGACTTAGTAAACATAGAAACTCATAGTAGGGCATTTGGTTACCATGACTATTAGGGAAGAGGTTGTCTTTGGATGAGATGTTATTTGTAAAAAGTTACTGTAAACATATTTGTATGAAGATATTTATTGAAGAAAAATCTCTTATCTCAATAAAGAAAAAAATGTGTCTATTTGATGTAGTACAATTGGGAATATGTGTTCAACCACTGGATGCTGCCTGGCAATATAATTGTTAGTGATTATATTTTTGTAGCTAGCTTTGAAATATATATTTTATGGATTTTCAAGTTTTAGAGGAGAATATATGCTTTACTGTCACACAACTCCTATTCTGAGGAAAATAATGAATACTTTTATTTAATTATACATTTACAATTTTAGAACCAGCTGCCTATTTGCAAAAAGGACATTAAGTCAGTTTTTAAAGATATCTACGATGCTGAAAAAAATAATAATTAGAATAAGTAAGGCAAAGAAAGCCAGAGAAAGGAAATAAATATGTAGGCTAGTTAGTACACAAAAAAATGCATGCCATAAAATTCCTTATGATTTCAATACAAATAGGACTCTGAACTTACTATAAAGGCCAAAGGAAAGAGGGAAGAAGCTAGGTTATGAGATTTATTGTGTTAATCGTAAGTTAAAAACTAAGCAGTTGATCAGGAAAACATAATAATTATTAGTATTAACAAAAAATTTAACCCATGGATTCTTTTCCAGAGGACACTTTTGCAAAAGAATGTCCACAATGAAGATACAATTGACACAGTTTCATAGAGTTCTGTTTTCCTTCTTCCTCCCAACCTCTGCTTTCGGTGGTTTTTTTTTTTTTTTTTTTTTTTTTTTTTTAATAAGAGCCCTGTGTCAGTTAGATCTATCTTTGACAGGCCCCTTGCATTCTCCCTCCTCCAGGGAGCTGAACCCTTCAGAATGACTTCCCAGGCTCGGAGTCTGCAGTATCCCGGCTGGGTTCAGTCAATGGGACAACTAGTAGGATACTGAAAAACAGGAGAAAGGGAGAAGCTGCCATACTTCTTACTTTCTCTCTGCCTTCAGTAGCTGAGGCTACATCTCCACCCCCCTGCACGTGTATATATGGAAAGTTCCAGCTTCCACCAAGTTATCCCAGGTCCCTCTGTCCCTGCAGCTTAGGTTTAGTAATGGCTTCTTTTCTTTGGGCTGCCCCACTGTCCCAGCTGCCTTCTCAGATTTTATCACTGATGGAGTAATTTCTCTACTTTCAATGCCCTCTGCTTTCAATATTCAGAGAGTTATCTGTTGTCTGTTTGATCCTGACTGATAGAATCACCCATTATAAGTTAATGACATATCTTTCAGGTCAATTCTACGTAAACAATTTTACACTGAGCGATACCATGGAAAGTCTGCATATTACATGCTTAGGCAACAATGAACAGCAGGTGCAGAAGGGTATAGGAAACAAACTGCCATTAGGCATTCAGATACGATTTTTAGGAAGAGAATAATAATTCGCCAATACCAACACACAAGACATTTCAGCACATAGATACCATGATGCACCTTCAGTGGGTATGCTCCCGAGGAGCTCCCTAGAAATGCACAGATGCCAACATCTTGTCTGTAATGAGTCAATGTAACCCAGAAAGAATATCCTGGGCAAGTAGCACCCTCTCTCTCATCTACCTATAAACAACATATAGGATTCACTTAGGACTGTCTTTTCTTGGCAAATAGGGAAGATATATGGGAGAGCTAACATTCCAGGTCTTCATTTCACTAAAAATGTAAACTAGCAAACCCTTTACAAGTCAACATATATGCTAATAATATAGCAACCGTTTCAAGATACCCATTAATTATAAGACAACAGTGAAACTTTTCCCAAGAACTCAGAATTAATGCTAGATAAAGAATATTTTCTTATCATTTAACTTAAAAATCAACACATTCTGGCTAGAAAGGTCATGTGCTAGAAAGTAGAGACAGATGAATTTTTAGAATTGCCTTATATATGGAACCCAAAGGTTTTCAATAAAAAATGTGCTAAGAAATCCGGGAATGCAAGAAACCAAATACTATCGGTGCTTGTCTTAGCTCTTAACCATAAGAGATAGTTACTTCAGCCCATAAAAAGAGGTTTATTTCATTCTGTAGTCATTAAAAATTTCAATCATATGGCTAATACCCTAGTTTTTATTACACATATATCCAATTGTGTTTACACCCTGATTTGGCCTACCTGGGCTGTCCAAGAGGGAGAATATGCAATGACTGGAGTCTTTCAGTCTCCACAGTAGTTATGATTCTTATTATCAATTAATACAACAGCATCATAAATTTGAAACGTGCATCCTCTCTGTGAAGGGTGTGCTGCCAAGTTTTGCTGCTTGGCTTGCAGGACTAACCTTAAACCATGGCAAAACCACCAATTCAAACTCCCTGTGAGACATGTTTCTCAGGAAATGCATCCCACCAGCATCAATTTCTTCTCCACGTACCTGAAAGACTTCTTAATATCTTCTGCTTGGATTGTCTTGAGAATCTCTTGGTATAAGTGAAGATCAAGCGTTCCTGAAGTTGTAGCATTTGAAGGACAATTTTTATGTGCATAATAGCCTATCAAAATCCCCAAAATAAATAAAACGGTGGCTGTGCAAAGTATTTTTAAAAGGCGGCAAAAATTGCAGGGGTTGCTCTTTGGTGCAGATCTTGTATAACGGGTTACATAGTCAGACTCTTCTTGAAGTCTCTGAAACCTTCCTTTGGGTGAAGTTGCTGGTTGAATGGAATCAAGATTGAGGTCTGCAGTCTCTGGATTCTCCAGGTTCTGATTCTCAGCACTATCTAGCTGGAACTGGTCAAAACCAGGCTCCTCCAGCTCCTTTTCCATGTCCCACTCTAAGTCAAGGGCAGTGGCTTGAAGGTCATCATTGTCTAAATACTGTGAATGTCCTGGAGCTCTTTGATCTGCATTGACCTTCTGATAAGCCATCTTTTTACCTGTGAAAATAAGAGAAGTATATTTTCTTAAAATAAACTGTGAAACTGAATATGGGAAACCTCATTTAAAATGGAGGTGGGGGGACCAGCAGATTACAGATCCCAACAGGAAGAGGCACGCCTTGCATTCCCAATTGGAAGAAGCCTATTTTACTACCCTACAAGGAAAGGAAAAGTTTCTCCCTGCTCAGCAACAAGCTCAGCAAATAACAAAATCCAATTCAGCTAATGAGAAACCATTAACACCCTGCACACTCACTTTCTTTCAATGGACTTTTCCTTCAAAGCAGCCCCTCCAAATTTCCTCCTTTTCTCAATAAAGTAACAGTCCTCTCCTTTGATCTCCAGGCTTGCCTATGGTTTGCCATAGTTTGCAGGTCCTGAATTGCAATTTCTCTGCTATTCCAGAATAAAGCCATTTTGCTGGTAAAATAACTGGCTGTTTACTTTTAAGGTTGACAAAACAAACAATGAAGAAAATCTCCAAGGTAAAAAGAAAAGACAACAGCAATCATATTAGGTTGCTAAATAAAATTTTACTGATAAAATTTTAGTGAATATAATCATGGGAAATATACTGCCCCTATAGAAAAATCACATATTAGTTAATTATGTAATCTTCTGTTTTTCTGTTGATGTTTATTATAGGAAGAGGAGACAAATGAAACTTTGAGAAAACATAAAATAGACACACACACACACACAATTATTCCTTTGAAGTTCAGGAGAATAAAAAGATCACAAATGTACAAGTGCATTGAGGATAAAATATTATCATGGAGGAAAAATTTAAGCTTACACATTGTCAAAATCACTTTTAAGAAAAACTAAGGGCAGAAGCAGTAAAGCTGTGGTTTAGTAGTAAGTTAAGGAAGGAAGGAAGGAAGGAAGGAAGGAAGGAAGGAAGGAAGGAGAAAGAAAGGAAAGAAAGAAAGAAAGAAAGAAAGAAACAAACAAACAAACAAACAAACAAAAGAAAGACAAGAAAGACCCTGGGATGATATTTAGTATCAGAACTATTTTCAAAAAGAGATCAGGATACAATAGAAACAGAAACTAAATGGAGTGATAATGTTATTGAAATACAAGAAACAAAATATAATATGTTACATAGTCACAAATTATCAAAAGGACTGGAAACTCTAAGGCCACCCCAGAAGACCAAATGTTTCCGTGGAATTAGTAACAGGAATTGGCCTGTATCACTGAACTTTAAATAAAAGTCTGGGATGGCATCTTTCCAAAAAGGGAAGCCTTTTGCCAGCTAGGAGAGTTTGGTTTCATAACCTTGCTACAGGAGTGGCAGATGGAGATTTTCTCCCCTACACAGTTTTGGATGACAGTTTGTTATATCCTGCAGAGTGGTATTAGGCTAACTGGGCTAATTAACTACAAGTGGTCTTCTGTCTGTATTCAGTAACCCACTGGTGTATTATGGTTGCAGATTAGGAGTATTTATACTTAAATTTTCTGTGTATTAGATTTGTCATCTCAGCTGGATTCTAAGGTCCCTCACTATGTTTTATGATTTTTCTATGTGCCCCACTGTGGTGGGAGAAGAATAGAGCTCAATGGACAACTGATCAGCTAATTGCCTTAGGTCCAGTGGTTAACAAGTAAACTCTAATAGGAAGATACAGGGACTTCATGGAAGGGAGTGGCATTCTACACAGAATTATGGGTATATGCAGCTCTAATCCTGTCTGGCAGAGATCCATATTAATTAAAATGTTCTGATTTTTTAAAGAGAGTTCAAATATAATTAAATATTAATCTTACAAAATAAAAATCGTAATTCTGACTAGATTTCTCATCTGCTACCTTATAATCTAGGATTCAGTCTTACCCATTGTTGACTCCATAACAATAAGTAATGCATGTCAGGTACTGGGACAGGCAGTGAAAACAAAGATAAATGGGTCCTTAATCCTCAAAGAAGGAACAGTTCAATCAGAGATAAATGCATGAACAAACCTGTAAGTTGAATAAAAAATGTAGAGTGCAAAGGAGACTCAGGGAATATGGGAAAGGCTTCCCCAAGAAAGTGATCTCTGAGATATTTCCGGCAAGAGAGGAAGAGCTAACTAGGGCTGACCAGGGGTGTGAAAGGATGACATTCAGGCAGGCAAAATTTACAAACATGCAGAGGAATAAGAATGCATGGTGCATGGGCCATTTGGAAAATGCAAAACTACCAGTATTCTAGTACAAGGAAGGAGCACATGGGCTGGAGATTCAGAGAAAAAGCTATGAAAGCATATTTGTGGGTAAAAGGCTTAACTTCTGTTTAACTCATGGTCTTCATCTGTGAAATGGGCATGATAATAATATAAACTTCATAGTGTTGTAATTAGGATTAAGACAGGGCACCTACAACATCCAATGAGTGTTGCATAGTCTCTATGGGTTAGAAGGGACATTTCTGGTAGTAGAGGAGAGAGGACCGGGGAAGACTGATGGAGGAAATGAAATGAGTTAAGTAACACATGAGAAATTATAAGGGTAAGATGTTGTGGAGAAGGGGAAGTTACATTATATTCACACACATGTACACTCACATATAAAATATGCTAGTTGTGATTTGCTTGTTTCCATTTAGTTCATATGTAAGACAAAAAAGAAAAAAAAAGCACTACATGACATAACAACTGTTATCATGAAGGTCTTTATTTAGTACCATGTATTACAATAGGCTCAGGAATAATTCTGCACTTTCCCCAACCCCTTTCCTTCCGTCTCCCTCCTTCCCTTTCACTTAGCCTGGTTTCCAAAATGATTCAAGAAAGCACAACAATTGAATTTTATCCTTGCTCATACCAAGACAAGCAAAAAAAAAAAAAAAAAAAAAAAAAGCAATGGTTGGAGTTAATGATAATTATTCATATAAGTTAGGAGAGCGTTGGTAAAGTAGTAGAGGAAGACTCCAAATCACACTTGGTTAAAAAAAAATTTTTTTAAGGTAAAAGAAAATCCAGGAGGATAGGAAAAACTTGAAGGTAATAGAACTAAAGGCTTTCTAAAATCCATAATTCTAAATTCTCTCTGAATGCAGAAGAGGAAACTGAGGTCCAGGATTGAATAATTCTTTAGACTGAGAAAAGTGATGCTTGGGTACATTTTTCTTAAGGTGATTTGTGGTTTTATAAAAATATGAGATTAATAATTTATTAGCAGTAAATTAATGTTAAATACCCCACAATTTAAATTATTTTAACATACAATTTAAAATACTGAAATTTCGTAACACTAGTCATTTTTTTTTTCTTTTTTAGCTTATACATCAATAAATCCTTGCTATCTTGAAATGATATTATGATATTTATTTCTTTAAGTGTTCCGTTCATGCATTATTGATTAATTTACTTAGACACTGCCCCATTGTGGTTCTTTAGACTTCCCTGTCTCTCATTTTAATGAATCAGAGTCTCTCTCTTTAAAGATTGTTTCAAAAATTGAATTGTAGGACATGTCTTATGCTCAGGAAAGACGTAGCACACAGGAGTTACTATGGAAATGTGCGATCTCTAATTATGACCTCTAATACAAACATTCAAAGTCATTTCCACACAAATCATTGAAAAATCAACTGCAGCGATGAGGGAGAGTTTTCATCTCTAGCCTGACAGTAGGCATTCCATCACAAGTACATCAGCAATTTAACGCTTTTCAAACATCAGACAGAGCCATCAATTAGAATGTAATGCAGATACAGATATTAAGTCCTCACCATGATGGATATCTGCCCAACACCCTTACTACCACTTTTGAACTCATTACACATTTATAAACTTACCCTAAATTCTATCTTCCAGGAGAGCAGTAACTGGGTCAAAGGTAAATGGAATCATTCAACGTAACAAATTCCTAAATACTTCAAGAAAACTTCCAAGGAAATAAGTATGGGCAAATGAACATACACAGTGAAGCATTTAAACCATTTACATTTGGTAAAATAAGTTACATATATATTCTATACATGTTCTGTACATTTTATATATATTTAGAAATCGATTTCTTTAAAATTATCTTGCCTCAAGGAAAATCGTATAGCTTTTTGCAAAACTATAAATCTCTGCACTGATAGTTCTGTTTCACTTAATCTATCTAAAATAAACTCCTTAAAAATAAAACAGAGTACCACTAAATAAAACTGATCATATATTCAATTTTGAGTCAGCACAAATTATTTTATTCATGCCACAAAGAATGTAGCCTTCCTTAAAAACCTATGCTCTGTAAGGTAAGTAAACAACATAACACAGTGTTTTATCAGAATTTTCAAATGCTCAAGTACAATAAAAATTACATTATAAAAAGAAATCTTCAGCAAAATCAGCATCTCTTAGATATGATTATATAATTATGCCATCCAAACGTCATGTATTTTCTATTACTGATATTCATTTAATTTATATCATCATATTATTTTATAACTACTCTATATGAGTAATTTAAAACATACATGTAGTAGATTTCAGAATCGGCCACATGAATTTTCCTCCAAAAGAAATGTACAGTTGACCCTTGAACAATGTGAGAGTTGGGGGTGCTGACCCCCCATTCAGTTGAAAATCTGAGCACAATATTTGACTCCCCCAAAACTTAATAGCTTACTACCATCTGGAAGTCTTACCAATAACATTCAAATAATAACATATTTTGTATGTTAGATGCACAATATGCTGTACTCTTAAAATAAGCCAGAGAAAAAAAAATGTTGTTAAGAAAATCACAAGGAAGATAAGATACATTTACAGTACTACACTGTATTTATCAGAAAACAAAACAAAACCCATGTATAAGTGGACTGGCACGGTTCGAACCCATGTTATTCAAAGGTCACCTGTACTTTGGTGTAGATCAGGTCATAGAAAATTGTTACATTTTCTCAAATAGAAATATCTGTAGCATCCTCACATTCTATATTATACCACTTAGCCTTTTTTATAGAATGCAATTTTTATGAAAAGTAGAGTATATTCTCTATACCAACATCTCTTATTCACTTAGATGAGATCCCTTCCCACCCAGGCCCATACCAAAGTCTAAATTGTTTTTAAATTCAACATACTAAAACATTTATCTTTTGTATACACTTATCCTTTTATAAGGAAAAGAAAGCAGAAACAAGTTGAACTAAAAGGTATTTTTTCTGGATTACGGCAGGCTTAAGTCAATAAAAAATGATTTTGTATTCTTACTGAGCATATGATTAGTTTAAAAATAAATCGTTACTTCTGAATGCTTTCTTTCACACATTTTCACTGGCTGAAACTAAATAAATTAATAGAAATAAAAGATGAACACCAAAATAGGCAGAGATTTCAAAACGTAAAATACAATCTGTGGCTGCTGCAGATCTAGCCTAACACAATGGCTGGCAAATACTTCAGATGATAAATACATGTTAAACAGAAATTTTGTTTAAAAGCTATATATTATTAATGCCACTTAGAAATATAATCACAGCAGTATTACTTTCTTGCTCAGCAATCACAGAGAGGGAATTTATTACATGAATGTCCTGGCTTTATCAATCTCTAAATTAGTGGACTCTACAGTCAGGCTACTTGATTCAAATACTAGCTCTGCTATGTAATTCAGACCAGTTACTTAGCATCTTTATGTTTAAATTCCACATTTGTAAAATATGGAACTATATTTGTAACATTACTATGAATAAATGAGATAAATTATTAAAGGTGCTTAGAACAAGATCTAACACAATACAAGTGATCCATTCATAAAGGATTACTCTAGAAATTCTATAGTTTAACAGAGTAGAAGTACATATTTGGAGCTTACAACTTTAAAGACTTGGTTAAATTAAGTTATGTCCAGAGGCCTTGAGTTTCAGTAACAAGAACCTAGAGATAATGAGGAATTGAGCAGTGGACTCAAGGATTTTTGAGAATGGCAAGCACCTTCTAATTACTAGCTATGGCTCAGATAAGAGAGAAAAATGGCTAATATTTATGTAGAAGTTATTATTGCATTTACTTACAACCACCAATTCTATGTCTTGTTATTCTTTGTACTCTACTTACAAAAAGAAAAACAGTTTTTCTATAATGCTAACGATTTCAGTTTAATGGTTCTAGGAATTAGTGATCATTCAACATAGTGATAATTAATCATCAACATGAGTTATATACATTTGTTGTAGAAAACCATGTGTGTCCTAGGTGATTGACTTCATCTACTGACTTTGATGATACTGATAGTGTTTTCAACTCAAACAAGTAAGAGATTGTGTAGATCTTATTAGAATTAGAAACACATCTAACAGCTTCCCTACTTGTAAAGTTATTTTATAAGCAAAATAAATAAATGACTCTGGCAGACTAACTTTAAAACACAAGGCAGAATCTCAATTTCCTATGACAGTTCTATGATTGAATCTTTACTGTAGAATGGGAGAAAATATTCATATAGTGTTTCCTGAAGCTTTGAATGTCAAATCATTTGCTGGTTTGAGTAGATTGATTTGAGGCAAAGGCATTTCTTAGAAATGTCAGTCCATCATCAAAAGGCATTCATTATGCACCTTCGTGCAGTATTACTTTAGATGCTGTACCAGTGAACTATATGAGTGCCCAGAGGAATTTTTAAATTTAAGCTTAAGAACATTCCTTATAGGCTGAAAACATTTGACATAAATTTTTCAGTATGAACCTGGTTTGTACAAATAAAGCCCATGTTTGTGGAATAAATATTTGTTGTTGAAAGCTTTAATGGTCTCAACTTGAGAGCAGAGCCAAAGATAAAACTATAAAAACAGTAATTCAGAAAACTGTTCCCTGACTTAATTTTTTTAGTATAATGAGATTTTTTTCCCAATCTGGTTTTGTGAAATGGCCCTGGAAATTGCTACAGCATCTGTAAATGTGTTAAGAATTCCTTCTTTAATTATAATTTTGCATGTCAACTGCATAAAAGAAATGACAATAATTATTTGTTGTTCATGCTTCACTAATTGAATAAAGAGTATATATGAAGTAAGGGAAAATTATCTGTTTTATTTTTAGGAAGAAAAATAGTCAAAACCTACTCTTAAAATGGGCAATAGTACACCAAATTTAGGCAGAGCAGATAATCAAACTGGAGAGTATAAAACTAAAACTTTACTCTGAAGCCTGAGTTACCTTGATCACTAAATTGACACGTAAAAAGCATGCTTATAGGATACAAAATTAATGAGCTGTAAATTGCAAAAATCAGTCAAAACTGTTTGAAGGAAAATTATTTGATGCAATACAGCAGGTTTGTGT
Organism: Panthera uncia; assembly: GCF_023721935.1. Lineage (NCBI taxonomy): Eukaryota > Metazoa > Chordata > Mammalia > Carnivora > Felidae > Panthera > Panthera uncia. Next base: position 89,285,388 of record NC_064810.1, read on the forward strand.
AAATGTGTTTTATATCGCTTGCATATGTATGACCACATGCCAGTTCCCTGAGTGGGCCAGCCTTTCTTTCGGCATCTGTGTGTACCTGAAATTTGTGTAATGCACTAGTGGGATGGTTTGTTGGGCTCACCTGGTTCCTGTATTTATGATAAGGTTCTGCAATATTAGAATGACATCATTAAAAAAAAAAAAAGAACGATATCATTCAGTTCAAGCAAAATTTGGCAAGCAGAAGAATCCATCTAAATTGACTAAAATGATACAGAGTATAGTCTCTGGATTTCCTGAACAAGTAGTTTGAACACTTAGTACAATTTAGAATATCTATCATGTGAGGTTAAGGGTTTTTTTTATTATTTTAATGTTGATTTATTTTTGAGAGAGAGAGAGAGAGCACGCACACTAGCAGGGGAGGAGCAGAGAAAGAAGGAGACACAGAATCCAAAGCAGTCTCCAGGCTCTGAGCTGTCAGCACAGAGCCCAATGCAGGGCTCAAACTCATGAACTGTGAGATCATGACCTGAGCTGAAGTCAGATGTTAACCACCTGAGCCACCCAGGAGCCCCTGTAAGGTTAAGTTTTAACCACCATCACAGAACTCTTCTACTCAGTGATGTGAAAACAGTTTCTGTTCCTGCCATGGACTCCTTTCCTGGTCCTTTTTGGTATCTGCTTCTACCTAGATTTAATTTTTGTTTTGGCCTGGTCATCATTTCCATTTATAGACATATTTCTATCATCCGTAGAAATACTTATTTACTTCCACAGGACTTACATCCTTTTCACCTTCAGAGTACTTGAAGTGGCCTCCATTAGAAATGAACATACATAAGATGAATGAAACCACAAAACTACAAATTACAGAAGTGTGGAGGAGAACAAATGCTGAGAGTCTGGCTAAAGAAAGCCATTATAATTGAGTTTTAAAGCCATTCTCAGCTTCACTGCAGTCAGGGCTAAGAAGGCTGTCTGCAGAGTCCTCTCAAGTTCCATCATCCTTCACCTAATTTCCCTCATTAATGCACAAGGCTGTCAGTCTTAGCTGAAGAGTTTGTTTGTAATTTTATTATTTTTTTAAGATATTGTTTTTTGTAGTTGCAGGTTTCTATGTTAGGAAGATACATTTCTCTATCTAGTCAGAGAGCTCTATGAGTCTCATTTTTTTTTTATCCTGTACACTTAGATTTTGATACACAGAAGAATGTGCCCATGTTATGCTATGCAAAATAAAATGCTAATAGATGATCCATTGACCCCTTAAAATGAGCCAGAACCTACTATAAGGTTAAAGCTTCATAAACATCCTGTCGTTGCGTCAAATAATCCTATATGTTAAGTACTACTATTATCCTTATTTTATAGATGAGGCTTAGAGGTTGGCTTTTTCCAAGCTCTCACAGCTATCAAAGGCAAGCAGCTGGAATATCACACCCAACCTGTCAAATTTCAAAACCTACTCTTTTAAATAGTCCAATATTCAGACTCTCTAGAAGTCCCCAAAGTTGGAATAATGAGTTCAGAGATCTTACTGATTGAATGATCCCCAGTTATGTCACCAATGTGACAACTCACTCCAGGAGTCTCAATGTCCACTAAATCTGAATGGTCCTGCCTCGACCTTTAGATCTCTGGGTGCTGCTCCGACCCTAGGACCTAAAAGAGCTCTGTCGTCTGCTTTCCACAACACCCTGCCAGGCATCGATGTTTCCTGGCACTGTAGTTTTGAATAAGGGAGAATCGCTTCCAAGTACATTGCTCTCTGAGGAGAAGACCACAACCTCTATGGTCTCTTCCTAGCAACACTTTCCAAATTTCTCTTTTCTCCTGCTGCTGAGGGACAAAGAGCAAAACAACTGTACTTAGAACTTGAAAGCTACAGTTCACATACGACCTGCCGGAGACCTGTTTTCAGCCATTAAAACCCTTTGTCCATCTTGTCCTACTCCCTACTATGTGTGGTTTACACAGGCCTAAGAGGGCTTCAAGGGTGTCAAGAGTTAACAGTCAATACAATCACCACTTGGCTCTTTGAGAGCTGTCTGCCAGGAGGCACCTCTTAGCTTGATAGATACACTGCAATTTTTTATCCTTTTAGCCAGTGTGAATCATCTTAAATTGTTGTTTTTTGACTACGGCTTTTGGATTTCCAGGGGACAGAGAGATGAAGCTGTTACCTACATGAGGCCACTAAGCACTCTATCTTTCACATTTTCAAAGGTAATTTATTGGTTTACTTTTTAGATATCTTTACTCTTCAAAAACTACCAACAGGCTTCTACAAACTGCAATGCTTTATTCTAAAATTCATATTGCTGTTTCCTAAAATGATAACACAAAAAGACTTTTGGAGGCCCAGAGTCATAATCCAGGGTACTCACAATCTGTGCTTTTCATTTTCTGAAATGGCTCTTTTCATACTTGTTTCTTTAGGGTGTTAACAGCAAAAAGTGTTAATATATTGTGATGCAGCGGTTAACTGCTGGGAAAGAAGGCAGCCTGGGAAAACCCACGGGTACAGTATATTTGTGTTACTGTAAAAATATGTATCATATAAACCATTCCAAATCTGTATTAGATAAGATCTGGAAACCTATTCTTTAGCTAAAGATCAACAAGGAAGATCCGGATATAAACATTTTCGTGTTCAGCTTTCAAAGTATTAGACCATAAGCTAAAGAAAATTAAAATTGGTGATTTAACCCACAATAATACAATGATAGGAATTCATTATACTTAATAGCCTGTTATGCTCCTTATAAGACAAAGATTACAATATAGTAATTCTCTTAATCTTAGGGCTAAAAATTAGTTTAAGTGAATTATGATGTTTGGTTAAGTAGCAGAAAAACATTAATGTGAAGAAAACTAAAAATTGTGAAGCTTTCAGTTGACAACTGATGACAGAATCAAGGTTGAAATGCTTTTCAAGAATTATTGCAAGTAACTTAGAAACAAATTGTTCAAGGTCTCGCTATTGTTTCTTACTTCTAAAATGCCATATCATAATTACATATATATGAAGATAAACAAGGATATATTTTTACAGTATTTTATTCTAGGCCTCCCACTGATCCAAAAATGGAATACTATCTGAAGAAAAAGGTGACAATTATTATTTTAAAGTATGAAATTCAAGTCCTTTCTGTAAGTGACCTTTCTTTAAGTATGATAATACTAATAACTGCTAACCTTTTCAATAAAAAAGCATGTATTAAATAATAAGAAACAGGATGAGAAATACTGTAGTATATGTTACATCTGTATACAGTTTGATATTGAGAAGTTAATTTTTATTACAAATTTATACACATGCTTACTAATAGCCTTAGGTAAATTAAAGCAACTAAACAATCCACTAAAAACTATATTGGGCACTGCTTATGTCATTTCTATTTTATTTAGGAACAGGAGTATTACAAAAAATGGAAGACCTCCAATCACACATAAAAGTAATGCTGATATGAAATTAAATGTCAGGCAAAAGGCATGAAAATGCAATATTCGCAAAGACATTAAATGTAAAACATTTAGCAGAACTTTTATATAATTGACATCATTGAAAGGTAGTTTATTATAATAATGCATGCAAATTTTAAAATTCACCTAGCACTTCAGTTTTAAAATGTCAAATATTATTACTTTACCAACATGAATTTTAGCTTCCTTCCAATTTTCTTTCTTCCCATAATGCATCCTTTATCTTTTTCTTTATATTTTTCTCTCCTTTCCCATTATTTCATTTTTACTTCTCCATTATTATTTCACTATTGATATCTCAGTAATTCATTGAGAAATGATAAAATAATAAAACATAAAGAGTTTGTTTTATTTTTTTCTGCATATTGAGAATGATATATCCTGAACTACAAATAATCAGTGGATTCTTTTTATTTGAAATGATTCCCTGATGACCAAACCAAAGATTATGTTTTACTCTAGCATTCCATATGCTTTTAAACTTCAGCCTTTAAAATATTAGTGAAACTCAATTTATCCTTAACTTGCTGCTTGGGAGTTCCATAATGTGACACTATGGGGGAAGAACTAAAGACCCTTCTCCCTAACACTTTTACAAAAACCCCCTCCAGCTATTATGATTGGTGAGACTATTCATTCCCATCATCCTCCACAACTTTAACCTACATATTACTCCCACAAAACCTTTCTCAATCATATATATCTTAGAAACAAACGCATTATTTTTGTTCTTCCCCTCACATTCTCTCTTTTTGAACCCTGTAAAGGGTTGAATCTTTCATCATTTCCTGAGTACTCTGAAACATTTGGAAGCCCAAATAATGAAAATATTATAGTTTTTGCCTGAAAAGGAGCATAGTCTTTAAGGATGTAGAAAATAAAAATTAAGTTGAGTTAAAATGGGAACATACACTGCAACAAAGTTGTAAACAGTAGATTAGTTTAATTGTGCTAAGAAATACAGCATTAGGAAAACAAACAAACAAACAAACAAACAAAAAACAAAAATAAAAGCACACATTTAGGTGCCACTATGTGCTGTCTGTTTACATTACTTTATTTAATTATCGAAACAACACTATGAAGTTACTGTTGTCATCTGTTTTACAGACAAGGACACTGAAGAGACAGTTGCAATTTGGTCTAGATCATACAACATTTGAACCCAGTTAATGTGGGTCCAGATTTTGTGTCCTTAGCCTCTCTGCTACTGTGACAGAAAGCAATCAAATGAAGGCACATTTTTAATTCCTCTAGAAATTAAAAATAATAACAATAAAAGAACATCACTCAATTTTACCACAATCAATCCCTAACAAAACTTTGTAGTATGACCTTTTCCCATAAGTTCCATCTCTTTGTAGCCTTTCGAGGTTGGGGGCGGTGGGGGGAGGGGGGTAGTTTTTCAGGAAGAAAGTGGAGAGAAAAATGAATAAGCTCACACATTCACACGCAGATGTAAGTCTCTCCACTATGGCCTCACTAAAGTTGCTTGTGACTTCCCCAAATATACTTCAAATCCATGCTCATAGTTACTAGATACCAAGGCTCATGATTTTAATATCTAAATTTTGGGGGGCGCCTGGATGGCTCAGTTGGTTAAGCTTCCGACTTAGGCTTAGGTCATGATCTTGCAGTCCATGAGTTTGAGACACGCGTCGGGCTCTGTGTTGACAGCTTAGAGCCTGGAACCTGCTTCGGATTCTGTGTCTCCCCCTCTCTTTGCCCCTCCCACACTCATGCTCTGTCTGTCTCTCTCTCTCTCTCTCAAAAATAAGTAAACATTAAAAAAATTAATTTCTAAATTTTTGTTTTCAATAGACTTTTCCTCTCTGCCTCTGCCTCTAAGAATTAGGTCTTCTCATATTTTATTTCCCACAGTTTTTGTAATGATTGGTTGGCCAGGTAAATATTTGTTGGACCAAACTCATCATTTTGACAACCCCTAAATATTCATGATCTCCTCACATTTATATCCCTGTTCTTTCAGGAATACATATATATCTTAAGAGTAATTGTCTAATTTAAATGTGACAGCTTTTAAACGAACAGATTGAAGGACAGTGCAATATATATTTGCTATAAAGTGTCTTATGAGAACTGTAATTAAAGCATGGGTAACTTTTACAGAAAAGGAATTCTTGGAGCCCTGAGCACCAAGAAGTGCATCTATCCTAAGTGGAAGAGACCATGTGGAGAAGCCCTGAGACCAAATGGAGAAAAAGCTGAGCCCAGGCTTCCGAACCAAAGTGCCACACATGTGACCAGCCGCCAGCGGTTACTCAAAGAGTGACAAGGATATGGAGCAAAAGAATAAGCCAGGTGAGAACTGCCCATATTTGTTTATCAAATAGACATAACAAAAAGCTGTTGTTCAAAGCCACTATATTTGGGGGTTGTTTCTCAGCAATGAAGAAATAACCAGAAAGAATAACCACTTAAGCTATTTTTCCAAAACAGAAATCTGACCAGGTCATCTGACACCTTAAAATCATATGAAGTCTTTTATCTTAAGGAATAGAACATTTCACAGATGACTTTCCAAGACACATAAGACCTTGATGCCTGGGCAGGCCTCAGCTTCCATTCCTACCCTTTCCTGGACTTCCTGCTTTCCAGTCTCTTCTAGGCACACATTACATGTGTTCTGCCTCTGCCTGATTTGTGCAGGTTCAAATTCTTGATTTTAGTTCTTCTGTCTAGCTACCTTTTATCTTTGTACACTAGCACGGTGTCTAGAACCCTGCAACTGCTCAATAGATGATAGACTGAAAAGGGGCATGGCATCTTGAAGACATTATAAATTTAGGGTAAGGTAATTGCCATTTAACCAGCAATGTGTCTTACAGCAATTACTGCAGTTCATTTAGTCTTTTAAAGAGAATGTAATATCTATCCTATGTACTTGTAAGAGTTAATTAATGAATAATGTTAAATGTTGGAACCAAATTCAGCTGATAAACTGTAAAACCCAATATATATGCTAGTTTTAAAATTATAAATTACTAGAAATCAAGAGAGATAGGTTTGAATTCTGGACCTGCATTTACTAGCTATGGTCCCCAGGGCAAACCACGTTTCTTCATAGGTAAAATTAGACTTGGGTGTGTGAAAACCAAATGACATAATTCATAAATCTGTGTTTTAAATACTATTGACCAATATCATATAGTTCACAAAAGATTATTAATAACAAATAAAAATTGGTTAATACTAACTAAGGGGTGCCTGGGTGGCTCAGTTGGTTGACTAAATTCAGCTCAGGTCATGATCTCGCTGTTCGTGAGTTAGAGCTCTGCATCAGGCTCTGTGCTTACAGCTCGGAGCCTGGAACCTGCTTCAGATTTTGTGTCTCCCTCTCTCTCTGCCCCTCCCCTGCTCGCACTCTGTCTCTCAAAAATAAATAAACACTAAAAAAATACTAATTAAAATAATCACCCTTACATGTACACTATACTCAGTCACCCCAATTCTTGAATAGAGCTGATGTAATTCACCACAAGTGATTTTACACTACAAGTTCCTGGATTTCTCTTTTTCCTAAACAAAACTCAGAGTCTGGAATGAGAGGATATGACAGGACCTTTGGGTTGTATGCCATACATGAAGATTGTATCCAGGGAATTGGGGACACAAGAGCAGAGGGAAAAGAGAAGCAGCCCATGAAAAGGTGGCCCCTGGAAAATTCATCCCAGCACTCACCAACTTCAAGTCTCTTAAACACATAAAGGTATTTACTTACACTGTTTAGAACCAGTATCTGTAATGTGGACATACACAGAGTTAAAAAAAAAAAAAAATCAGGTCCTCTATTTTGAGGGGGAAAATGTGAAGAGATCTATAGGAGAAGATTAATCCAACTCCCCTCCTGAACATAATAGATTTTTGAAAGGAATCTATCCAGAAAAATCCATTTAGCTATGCCCAGAACAATCAAAACTGACTGTGTAGAGATTGAAGTGCCTCAGTCCATCTGCTGATGATTCTTATTGGGTTTTGGCACCTTCTCCATAGTTACCAAGCCTATGTAAAAGAAAGCTATGCTTCTTATTTCTAGGACAAAAACAGATGGTGCTCCAGCAGGTAATAATTTAATTAAATGGCTCCTAAAGCATGAACAAATTGTTCCAAAGAAAAGAAAATATTTTTTATTATTCTTTAAAAATACAGAGGGGGAGAAAATAACTAAATCACTTTTGACTTTTTTAATGAAACAAAATTACGGTTTACTAAATCTCCTGTTGTTAAAAACAAAGTGCTTTCCTCTCCCTATCTTCCTCCTAAATCAAAATATGAATTATAATAATATTGTCATCATTCATCAACTTTCATTTAATCTATAAGAAATAAATTCAAGTTAAAATGAAACATTTTACTATAGTTGAAATCAGATATTCTTGCTATAGGACTAATTTTTATGATATTAAAATTAAGTTGCATAATGTACTTTATGGATTAAACACGAAAAAATAAACTATATAACTAAAATGCAGATTCTAATAATCGAAAACAAAGTTTTCCATTCCAGGTAAAGCCAGAAGACCCTGCAAAGCTCTTGTGATACATGGATTAAAGATATCATTAATACTAGAAAACAATAACAAGTTTGCAGCATAATACAGTAAAGGTCAGTCACTTGAGTTTAGGATGGAAATGGGTATGAATCCCAGTATTCGCTGCCACATACTGGCTATGTGACTTTATGACAGGAAATTAATTTTCTTAAGATTCTGTTTCCTAGCCTGTACATATACATACCTACCCAAACACAAAATGACTGTAGTTATATAGAGTCACGGTACGAATTCAAAGGATAAATTCCAAGCACTTAGCACAGGTCTTAAAACAGAGTTAACATTCTACACATGGTCACCTATCATCATCACCTTTAAGATCTATTAAACAAGAAGAATATGCACATAATACTGGAACCATAAAAATATAAACCAAAATATATAAAAAAAATTCTTCGAGTAAATTACACTCTATCGGCAAAGATTAAACTAGTGTATATACACATTTAAAGTGTAATCCAGAAGTAAGCTGTGGGGTTTAAATAAGAATTCAGTAATGTTGAAATTAAGGAGGGTTCTGATGGGAACTAAAGCTATACCTTGAAAAATGAATAGGGCTTAAGAATGAAGAAGTCACTCAAAGAAATAATGAAGATGAGCTCAAGCAGGAAGTTGGGAATAGAATCTTCATGTAAGAGTCAATGAAGGGTTATTTTGTTGTTGTTGTTTCTTTGTTTCTATTTTGAGAGAGAAAGAACGTGTGTTATATAATTAAAACAATATAGTATTGGCATAAAAATAGATCCATAGATCAATGAAGTATGAAGTAGACTAGAGAACCCAGAAATGAACCCATGAACTTATGATCAACTAATTTATGACAAAGGAGCCAAGAAAATACAGTGATGAAAGGACAGTCTCTTTAATAAATGGTGCTTCTTTCATACTAGGTGAAAGAAGTCGGTCACAAAAGACAACATATTATAAGATCTATGTATATAAAATTCTTTGTATTCTTGTGAAAATAATGAAAATGAACCAATCTCTTATACCATACACAATAATTAACTCAAAATGGACTAAAGACTTCACTGTAAGACCTAAAACCATAAAACTCCCAAAAGAAAACATAGGCAGTAAATTCTTTGACATAAGTCTTGGCAATGATTTTTTTTTTAAAGCAAAAGCAACTGAAGCAAAAATAAATAAGTGGTGCTACATCAATCTACAAAGTTTCTGCATACAAAGGAAACCATCAACAAAATGAAAAGGCAACCTACTGGAAGGGAGAAAATATTTCAAGTCATATATCTGATAATAGGCTTATAACCAAACTATATAAAGAGCTCATAGGGGCACCTGGGTGGCTCGGTCAGTTAGGTGTCTGACTCTTGATTTCGGCTCAGGTCATGATCTCACAGTTTGTGGTTTCGAGCCCCAGGCCAGGCTCTGCGCTGACAGAACAGCCTGCTTGGGATTCTCTCTCCCTCTCTCTATGTCCCTCCCCCACTGGTCTCTCTCTCTCTCTCTCTCTCTCTCTCTCTCTCTCTCTCTCTCTCAATAAATAAATAAATAATCACAATGAAAGACCATACTCATCAGGGTAGCTATAATTACAAAGACAGATAAGAACTATTGATGAAGATGTGGAGAAATTGGAGCTCTCATAGTTAAAATGGTGCAGCTGCTTTGGAAAGCAGTCTGGCCCTTCCTCAAAAGATCATACGTAAAGGTCCTATAGGATCTAGCAATTCCACTTCTAGGTATATACCCAAGAGAAATGAAAACATGTATCTACACAAAATTTGTACACAAAATGTTGCAACAGCATTATTCATAATAACCACAAAGATGAAACAATCCAAATATCCATCAAATCATGAAAAAGACAAAAGGAAGTATGTCTATACAATGCAATATTATTCAGCAATGAAAATGAGTTAAGTGCTGAAACATACCACAACACGTGACTCTAGAAAACACATTAGGTGAAAGAAGTCAGTCACAAAAGACAACAAACTGTAAGATTCTAGGTGTATAAGAGGTACAGAAGAGGCAATTCTATAGCAGCAGGAAGTAGATTAGTGATTACATAGTGCTGTGGCAGGAAGAATGGAGGTAGTGGGGAGTGACCGGTGACTACTAACGAATGGAAGATATTTGGAGTAATAAAAATGATCTAACATTGATTTGATTATGGTGATAGTTATAAAACTCTGAATACAATAAGATCATTGTATATTTCATACAGGTAAATTTTATAGTATATGATTCATTTATCTTAATAAACAAAAAAGTTTATTGCAAACTCCTACTGTTTTTGCTTTGCCTTTTGCTACAACTTCCTTTCCTAAACTTATAACTTCTTTCAAGTTATAAGCTGGTCCTAGTAAGAGTGCTGGTAGTCTATATAGGCTAGAGTCAAAAAGTTGTCAAAAAGGTATACAGAAATAAACCTATATATTCCAGACTTATACCAGGGAGACATTCACATATGGACAGGCTTTGTCTTCAGGATGTGTTGTCCATTGGTAAGATTATTGATTCTTCCCTTCCCTATCCATATATTCATGTTTGTTCATACAAGAAACATGCATACCCCTACAGGTTTTTTTTTTTTTTCTTTCTTCTGTTTGTTTTAGAAAAGTAAAGTCTGTTCTTAAATATACAGTGTTAGAATCAGAAGCAAGTTTTTTAAAAGGGAAGGAAAAATAAAATAAAAAGAGAGAGAGGCAAACCATAAGAGACTCTTAAATACAGAAAACAAACTGAGAGTTGCTGGAGGGGTTCTAGGTGTGGCAGCGAGGGATTAATTAAATGGCCAATAGGCATTAAGGAGGGCACTCTTGGGGATGAGCACTGGGCATCATAGTTGAGAGATGAATCACTGGGTTCTACGCCTGACACGAAGACTACACTGTATGTTAACTGTGTGTTTCTGCCAGAAACTGGAATTTAAATAAAAAAGAAAAACAAACAAAGGAAAAAGAGCAGAGGGCTCTATTAGCAAATATTCATATGCAGGAAATTGGAATGCTGATATTACATTTATAATATTATTAAATAAATAGCATCGTGCTTATCCACATGCTTAATAATGCTATTAGAATGGTAAATATATGGAAAAACCCAAATTCATTACATTTTTTCATTTTTAAATACCTTCTGTCCCTGTCTGTAATTTCCTCTGACTTCCTTTACAAACTTTTTTCTTTTTTTATAAGTTTAAATGTTGGCTAACATTAATGGAAAAATAAAAATCCTCGTGCTTCAGATGTTTGGTCTAATTCCACTGCATACATTATTGTTGTTTTGCTTTCTGCTTTGCTTTTCCTTTAAGACACCAGAATATTAAATAAAACCACACTCAAGGTCACTCTGATGTAGAAACAGACAAATTTCCAGTGCTCTCCCCAATTATTCTACACATTCAAAGCTCAAAATGTTAAACAAACTGTAAAAATAAATGCTTTTTTTAAAAAATGTCTTAAAATAGTCTAAACAGTTTGGTCTAGACTTGTCGCTTGGAAAAAAAACAAAAAACAAAACAAAAAACAAAAAACAAAATAAAACAGCAAAACCATTAAGAGCAAATCTTAATAAGATTCTCTTAACTTCACACTACATCTGCCATTTGAAATTTTCTTTTTCTACTGAATGCAGCTTAATGAGCCTTTAATTTACCTTTCATTCAGGATCCACTGAGGGTCGTTAAAAGACAAAGTCTTAAGTCAATGCACTTAATTACCATCATCATATGTTATTATGTACTGTTACATAACACCATATGCCAATTATCATGGGACTTTAATAGATACTGAATAATTACACATCTGCACACACATATCACTTGTACTATACACTTACACTTGAACTATATCTCTGAAAATAAACAGTAATTTTTAAATATTTGTATCTGAGACCCTGACTAAATGCTTTATAGATTTCAAAACTAAAAATTGTATCAAGTACAACAGTGTCAATCATTCCCTATTTATGTCGAGATATCAGACATCTCAACTTAGAATCCCTAAAATAAAACAATGTATTCAGATATCAAAACATAAGTCCGAAATAATTTATTTTAAAATTTTCAGAAAGAAGAGGTAAATAACAAGCCAGGGTATGCTTGGTATTTACTCATGAACTATTAGAGGATTTTTGTCATTCACCCAGTTCTCTGTCTTAATTTTGATAGTCACCCAAATTCATCCTGTGCTGTACCCCCTCTGTTTCTCTTAGTTCTTAATACTGCTTCCAGTCATAATTGGTCAATATTATACATTGTTATAAGAGTTATCTTCTAAAATTAATCATATTTGGTTTCATTTCTGCCCTTTTAAGAGCTTTCTTTAGATAATATTCCATTTCCAGAATAAAGTATAACATCTCTTTAACATGAAATATAAGGTTTGGCATAAGTAAGTCCCAACTTTCAAGAAAAAAGTCCTTTCAAGTCTCCTCTAATCTTTTTTTTATGACACTGTTGGTTTGCAAACTGGCCCCCATACATGTAAAACAAAGAGAAACCAAAGAAGGAACCAAACAACTCCAGGTAGCAGGTTTAACAAGCAAGAGAATTTACATATGAGGCTTGTTTGGGGAAGCCTCAAGACAAGTAGATCTCCATATGTGTCTGCCAGAATCTTTATATAGATGCCTTGAATGGATTTAGTCATGTATGCATCCAGATGGTCTTAGCAACATATTGCTCTCTCAAAGCCATGTCCTTTAAAATGGTTCCCATGGGGGAATAGTGGGCATCACTATATTTGAAAGTCAGAGGAGGGGATGAGGAAACTCCAGTTGCTCAGGTCCACCTTGTAGGTCAACTGGTAAACCAGTGGTCATATCTTCTGATGACCTCCTCCAACAATGATATTTTATATACCCATAATGAACACCACCCGTGCACCCATTACCCAGCTAAGAAATCTACCTTATTTTATCTCTTCTGAGACATTTACCTTTCCCCCCAGGTTTTAGTATCTCTGAATTCACAGTGAATCTTTACACTCACCCTAGTCCAGGTGGCATGTGACATATTTTTACTTGTCTATGCATGTGCCATCTTGGGTATTATTCTGGACTGACCAGATAACTGCTGCTCCTCTAGGTTTCAAGTTACTGGACCATGTAAAGATCACTTTGTGAAAAACTAGGATCCTGCTCATTGCTGAAAAACACTCGACTGATACCTTTTGATATGTCAGGAAAATGACAACATCAAAAGTTGCATTATAGGTGTCACTGACTTGGAAGAAAGTCCCACAGACAACAATGGAGTATTACCTTAATGACTTTTACATCATCATTTCTCTTAATGGCACAGAGGGTGATACTGCATTGGCGAAACATAGGCATTAATAACTCTGAGTCAAAAAGACATTTAAATGATTCATCCACTGAATGTAAAATGTTTTAAAAAGAACTTATCTATATTTTCTTTCTTTATGTATGAAGAATAATAGATAATAAAAAATTTGTAAAGAAGCCTAAGAGAGTTTTTCAATAAGTTAAAATTTTAAAAAAAATTAGAATTTTTCTTTCTTAGAGATATATAAAATAATAGTACACCTTACAATGATTCATAACAATTTGATATATAAACAATTTGACAACTTCATGACTTATATTTTGGACAAATCACTTATCCACTGTGAATTTCAATTTCCTCATCTGAAAATTGTTAATAAAACTCAGCTTATGTGGTAATTGTGAGCATTAGAGGATTTGAAACAACACTTGACATATAAGTGTTCAATAATGTTAACTATTCCTGTCTTCCTGTCTTACCATTTGTTTTATACAGTTGCTTATTTGTCTAATACCTACTCTATTCCTTCCTTCATAAATACATTTGTTTTCTCACAGTGTTCCTCCTCTTTATCTTCTTTTTCTCCTTCTTGATTTTCTTCTCTTATGGAGAATATTTAACAAATATGGGAGTAGAAACAATAATGTATCAACCATGAACTCCTGGTAATCATCACCCAATTCTACTGACAAATCAAATTACCCCCATCCACATTTCCAACCACACTCATTCATATTCTTTTTTAAGTTTATTTATTTACTTTGAGAGAGAGAGAGAGAGAGAGAGAGAGAGAGAGAGAGAGAGAGCACGAATGTAGGGAGGGCAGACAGAGAGGGAGAGAGAGAATCCCAAGCAGGTCCCATGCTGTCAGCATGGAGCCCAACACAGGGCTCAAACTTATGAACCAGAGATCCTGACCTGAACCAAAATCAAGGGCCAATTGCTTAACCAACTGAGCCACTTAGGCACCCTAATTCATATTATTTTTAAAACAAACCAAAAATTCAGACTTAATTTTATATGGAATTATTCTAATATGTAATTCTAAATGATAAGAACTATTTTTAACATAACTAGAATACCATCATCCATCTAAAATAACTAACATTAATTTGCTAATATTATTAAGTATCTAGAGTGTTCAAATCACAAATGGATTTGAATAAATTTTACTTGATGTATTCCAGTTACAAAGGTTGAGAAGTCAGTGCATTTAGTTAACAAAAAAGATTTTCAATAACAAAGATCTAAAGTATTGAGTGGAAGGAGAAAATAGGTAACAGTATTACCCTGAATGCCAGATTTCCATAAGTTAATGGATGGTGAAAGGTGGTATTTAATAGATACTGAAAATCTGACTTTGGGAATATTTTTGTTATACAAAGAAAACCTGGCCTAAAATATCTTAATATCACCAGGTATGTTCTTGTATTTTAATAGCTTTGATTTTGATTAGCATTATGTTAGATTGCTATACCTTTGAGAAATGTGAGTCAAAGTTAAACACAATTTAGCATTTTCTATCAAAACACTAGTCCTATCTATTTCACCTAGTTTTCCATTGCATTTTCTGGAAATATAAATTTTGGTAAATTCAATCATTAATTTAATGACTAGTTATTGAACATTTACGATATGCTGACAGATACTCTTCTAGACACAGGGGATACAGCAGTGAAAAGAACAACAAAAACCCCTGCCTTCATAGAACTTACTTCTAGTGGGATGAAAAAACAAACAACAACAAAGTTAAAATTATATATAGTTGATACCTGAACAACTTGGGGGTTAGGGATACCAACCCCTCACCTAGTCTAAAATCCACATGTAACTGTTGACTCCCAAAAAATGTAGCTAATAACTTACTGTTGACCAAAAGCCTTACCAATAACATAAACAGTTAACACATTTTTTTAAGTTAAATGTACTATATATTTCAATAAAATAAGCTACAGAAGTTCAAGTGATACAGAAAAAAATAAGGAAAATACATTTATAGTAACATATTGTATTTATTAAAAAAAATCCATGTATAAGTGGACTTGTGCAGTTCGAACCCATATTGCTTAAGGGTCAACTGTAGTATGCAACATGGTGCATAGAGGGAAACAACCCTAAACAGAGATAGCAAGTGGAGGTGTATATGGGGCAGGGGGGAGGTCAGTTTTAAATAGATGGTCAAAGTCTTAACTGAGATTTTCTTCTCATAACCATCAATCTACTCTAATCATTACCTTATTATGAGTAAGATGTCTACTAATAATGAGTATTCAGTGGTACAATAACCATTGGTTTCCATTTAATTCTCTTCTTGAGTAACAGTGAACATAAACAGTGAAATTTAGCTGTAGTTCAAGGAGGCCATCTAGCATTTATGTGAAATAAAACCACAGAACTAGCTTTAAATGTATCCTTTACAATGCCTCAGAATAAATAAAAATATAATTCATACTACTAACAAGATTTAAAAAAAATAGCAATTGAACATTCTCACTTCAATTCAAATAAGGAATTGTGTTAGTACAATGAACCTAGGAAGAAGCCTCCAGTCACAAGTTCCAGGTAGCCGTGGTAACCTTTCTTTAGAGTTATTGCATTATACTATCTGTATGACTCCCTTCAAAATGACTTAGGATGATGATTTAGAAGAGAAATACAGAGCTTCTCTGTACTCTCATGACCAATCTCAAAACTGTAAGATCACTACTGTTGCAATTGCATCTTTTCTGCAAGACCAAATAAGCCTTTTTCAAGGCAACTCTAATAACAAACATGATAAACTTTAATCTTGTATAACCCTTTCAAATATAAAACAAACAAAACTTAGCTTTAGGAAAAAAAAAAAAAAATACTGACCAAATAGTGTCTCATTAATAACTGAGAACTGAAGGAAATTGTGCTATTCAATTTATGAGGCTGGCTTCAAATAGTCTTTAATGGTATTAAAAATAAAAATCACTGGGTGCCAACAAGGTTGTGAAGAGGCTGGCAGTCTCAAAACACGGTTGATATAAGTATGAATAAGCACAACACTTTTGAAAATCAGTTTAAGAAAAAGTATCAAAAGTCTACAGTCAACTTCATAATCTAGCCAGAGGAATTGAAATAAGACAAAAATGCATGCATAAAATTATCATTGCAATTGTTTACAAAGAGGTAGTAGGACTTCATTTGCTTTAAACCTGTATTTACCTAGTCACTTTTATTGACTATAATTATAATCAGTTGTTAAAAGGCAGTTGGGAACCTTACAATGATACATGTAACAATGAGCATTCTGATAGTGGTATTTGTCTAAGATGGATAGGCCATTATTGTTTTTAAGTTGGAAAGCTAACTCAGACAATAATATAAGAGTAAAAGAAGGAATAAAATCTTTACCAAAGTTTTTAGTATGACTATTTTTGTTTTAGACATGCTTAGACAATTTGACACAGCCTCAAATGTTGAAATCCAATTACTTGCTGTCTAGTACAATTAACTATAAAAATAACAGCATTTATTTAGAATTTACACTATGCTTTACTTTTAAAACGCTTCAAAATTTGTTTTTTAATAATCCTCGCTTTCAGGGCTGCCTGGGTGGCTCAGTCAGTTAAGTATTCAACTGAGGCTCAGGTCATGGTTTCACAGTTCGTGAGTTTGGGCACCATATCAGGTCTGTGCTGACAGGTCAGTGCCTAGAGTCTGCTTCGGTTACTGTATCTCCTCCCTCTCTGCCCCTCCCCCGCTTGCTCTCTGTCTCTATCTCTCAAAAATAAATAAACATTAAAAAAAAATTTTGTTTTTTAAATCCTCACTTTCAGTTGAGAAACCAAGACTTTGAAAGGTTAGGTCACTTGCCTATGATCACAGTTTCTAAATGGCAAGGTGAAGATGCAAACTCAAAATACAGGATTCCCAGTTTCTAACCACAATGGTACAATCCCATCCTTGGTGTACAGGTTCCAGATCTCTTTCAGTATTCTTTTATTTTAAAGTTTACTTATTTTTGAGAGAGAGAGAAAGGGAAGGTACAGAAGGGGCAGAGTGAGGGAGAGAGAATCCCAAAGAGGCTCTGCACCATCAATGCAGAGCCCCATGTAGGGCTTGAGCTCATGAAACATGGAATCATGACCTGAGTCCAAGTCAGATGCTTAACTACCTGAGCCACCCAGGCACCTCTCTTTCAGTATTCTTAAATGGCAGTTGAAGTAAATTCTCCATTGAAAACCTGACAGCCTGTTTTGATGCCATGGCTTTTACATTGTGACCATATTTCCTGAATCACAAAACATACCTATATGGTCTGACAAGTTCAAGTATTCTTACAAGGACCAAAATGTCAAATATATGAAGTGGAAATAGTTCTGGAAAAGACAGAATATACAACTGCTATATCATACAACTGAAAACATAGCAGTTGATAGGAAAAATATAAGAAAATTAATGGTTCAGCACTGAGGACCAGACCCAAGAAATTACCTAGGACCAAGAAATTACCTAGAATAACTAGTAATTTCCTTTCTAGTATTTTGCATTGTTGAAACTTTCCTATTCTTTTTCTTTATTACCCTTTTGTTTTTGGTTCTCTCTTTTTTTCTCTCAAATGTTTTACAAATCTCATTTCCTTCAAATATATGCCCTAACCAATGTTGCCATACCAATCAGACATAGGCGCCTGTGTATATCTGGCCTACTGACATTCTACAGTCAATCAATACAGCCAATTAATTAAGGCATGTTCATACACAGATGCCAAACGAAAGGCATGAGAGATCATTTAAATATATTAAACATTTTTTTAAAATATTTATTTATTTTTGAGACAGAGACAGAGTGTGAGCAGGGGAGGAGCAGAGAGAGAGGGAGACATAGAATCCGAAGCAGGCTCTAGGTCCTGAGCGGTCAGCACAGAACCCAATGCAGGGCTCGAACTCATAAACCATGAGATCATTGCCCAAGCCGAAATTGGATGCTCAACTGACTGAGCCACCCAGGCGCCCCTCAACATTTTATATAAGAGTATTATAAATGTGTTTATCTCCCCTAGAGGTATGTAAATATTCACAAGTATGTAATATGTATGTACATATATATGTAAATATCATAGATTTTTATGTGAAAAATTGTATGTCCACAAATGACATAGATACAAAAAGAGAAAAAGAAAAGAATGCCTTCCTTTTTAATTGATGTTTGGACAGATATAGGTGAAGACCACATAGTAAAGTAGCCTTTGATAAACAAATAAGATTATGTTTCCAAAAATAAATGTGAAGGGATTAATAATGATATGTGTTTAAAAGACCCTAAGCCAATTCACAGAATTAAAAAGAGTTACAAACATTATTTACACTAAAACAAGTCAGACTCTCTGTGGCATCAGTCTGTGGTACTGACTGGAACTTTTAGGAGGCTTTTGCACTTGTTCAGAACATAAGAAATTATGTTTGTGCATCTGTTCCTACAGTGCACAGGATGGTATCTCAGGGACCCAAGAAGAATCCCTATCCTAGGGCTATCGTGACATCAGAAAAAGCCAACTAAATCCTCAGTACAGGAACATTTCAGATTTTAGACATATTTTTCACCCACCAATTGAGCACCTTCATTGATGTCCTTTGTTTCATGACACTGACATTGTATATGTTCTAAGGTCGAGAGAAATGGTCCAGCAAAAAATCACAAACTTCTAACAGGGTATTAGAGCTATTATAAGAACTGCTTGATTACATTAGTATATTATTATATTAGTATATATCCTATGTATTCATTTTTTAAATGAGTATAAGTGCTATTTAGATTGATAAATACATTTTTACTTTAAATATTGTTTAATGTTTATTTATTTTTGAGAGAGAGAGAGAGAGCACAAGCCAAGGAGGGGCAGAGAGAGAGGCAGACACAGAATCCAAAGCAGGCTCCAGGCTCTGAGCCATCAGCACAGAGCCTGATGCGGGCTCGAACTCACAAGCCATTGAGATCATGACCTGAGCCAAAGTCAGAAGCTTAACCGACTGAGTCACCAAGGTGCCCCTAATACATATTTACTTAAATCAATGCATTTATCAATGAATGCTTTGCACAAGCATTTCATCAATGAATCTGAAAGGTCAACTATAATAATATAGGTCTACAACCACATAGTTTATATTAGAAAGTGTCTTCATACTTGAAACGTTTGAGATTGTGCTATACAGCATAGTTTTCTCTGGGGGTGGGGACTCACTAAACACCTTAGGCAAAATGGATGTGCTATACTTTAATAATTATAATAGGCTTATCAATTTTAAAAAGCCAGCCACTTTACTTCATGAATGAACTGGAGCAACTCTAGAAGATTAAGAAGGCTTATCAGTTCAAGACACTTTAAGACAAGTCCAGTGGTTATAAAATTAATTTTTAATGATTTCTAAACCATCTGGGAGATTCTCATTATGTGTAATAAAAGCTAACCTAATAGTGTTTTAAAATTCCCCATTTCACCTAATCATCAGAGAGGTCTAATAATTTTATGTTCCAGTCTAATAAAAATTTACACATTTGGGTAGAATTATATAAGGTTTAAGATAATATTTGGAAAACTTACAGATTTAAGACTTTTCTTAATAAAATTTTTCTATGGCTCTGCTCTCCAAATAATTAAAGCATCTGTGGCATATGGTAATTTTATCCAACAAAAGTTTGCTAGCAATTTTCTTAATGGTTTATGTATTTTAGAGAGGCCCATGCTTCCAGTGTAGTTTTGCATGGAAGATAGCAAGCATATCCTTTTCTAGAGGCATTCTGATTACAAATTTTCTATATCCACTGGATGATTATTCAATGTGCTAAAATATAACTAAGATATTAGGACAGTCTCTAGGACTGTTTTTTTTTTTCAGATATTTTCACATTAAGTTCAAGTATTAGAGTTACTCTCTGATGCCTAATTTTTTACTTCATTACCAATTAGACTTGGTAACAAGACCTAGATTAAACTGAGTCTGCCCTCAGTCAAGTTTGAAAACCTCCCTCCAAGTTTGTCAGTGGTTAACAGTGGTGGAAAGAATCTCCCAGCCTCCCATTACCTTCACAAATGTCTTTATTGTGAAATGTCCTACTGATGAGGGAAACAAAGGCAAGAGAAATGTAACATAAATTAAATCTCCTTACAGTTTGCAGCCCAGTGATAGACATCTGAAACATTCAGAGTGTGACTCGTGGCTGCCTTACTTCCTTGATGTTTTTATTTTATTAAAGACTAAAAGTAACCTTATCTTAACAATAGCTAACCCCTTCATATCCTGAAAGCCTTGCTTTCAAATTCCTTAGAGACTTACACTAACCCCCACTAACTTAAATGTATATAATCAGTCACTCCTCACAACCCCAGTGCGGCTTTCTGCCCACAAGTCCTATCCCCATGCTTTAATAAAATCACCTTTTTGCACCAAAGATGTCTCAAGAATTCTTTCTTGGCCGTTTGCCCAAGAACCCCATCACTACTACCTTCAGTGCTTTGTTCTTACCTCCCTTATGTTTTTATTTTATTTTTATTTTTTTAAGTTTATTTATTTATTTATTTATTTATTTATTTATTTAGAGAATAAGTGGGGGAGGGGCAGAGAGAGAGGGTGAGACAGAGAATCTCAAGCAGGCTCCCCACTGTCAGTGCAGAGTCTGATGTGGGGCTCAGTCTCACAAATCATGAGCTCATGACCTGAGCCGAAGTCCGACTCTTAATCAACTGAGCAATGCAGGCACCCATCCCTTATGTTTTTGAATACTACTCATTTAAGAGTAATTTCTAAAGTGTCTTTTATTTGGTATCACTCTTTTATTTTTAAAATTTTTACATATTCAAATAGTGTCCATTCAAAACTTTTTTAAACATCCATTGCTCCAAGGACTTAGGAATGCAAGTGCACACTTTACAAGGTAAGGAACATTGTCAGCACATTTCTTTCCAGATCTGTCAGCACATTTCTATCAAGATCTCTCTTTCTCCACCCAAAACAACAGTCAAAAACCTCCTCATAAGCAAACAGGATTCAGTGTTGAATGTTGCTAAGGTTATCAGAGTTTAAATATCGAAAGGAAATGTATCACATGGGCTTCAATATTCACAAAGATTTACAGGATCCTAGCTGGCTTACTTTTGATTCTTTCTTAAATGACAGCATAGGTTTCAGGATGACTTTTGTCTCTGCTCTAAGTCAAGACTAGGTTGTCTACAGGTGTGTTCCCATGATATCTCACACATGTTCTTAGGAGATTGCAACCAGGTACTAAAAAGCTTGACTAGGTCTTACCAGGGACATGTATTAAGAATAAACTAGACTGGAAACCCTCCCTATCAGCATAAATTCTAAACTCGTGTATGTTCTTAAAACAAGAATGTATCAATAATATCTTCCCAAAATAGTGCCCAAACTAACCAAGGAACGATTCTGCCTCACCTAAAATCAACCAGAATAAAAAAGGCAGTCCTTATCAGTCTACAGTTCTGGCTGTGAGTGAGTGTGTATGTTTCTCCCCTCAATGCCAATTCTAGGTTACTAGATGGCTGTTCTGCAGCTCAACTTATCCCTGACACTATCTACTTGAAGATAGTGTCAGATCCAACAGGGCTTAGTCCTTTAAGACTGCTCCCCCAGTTCAGACTCTAAGCCCAAGTCCAGGTTATCACCCTTGCTTTCGACAAGCTGACTACAGATCAGCAGTTTCAATTACCCCTCCTTGGGTTTAATTTGCTAGAATGGCTCATAAAACTGAGAGAAACATTTTACTTACTATATTACCAGTGTATTATAAAAGGATATAACTCAGGAACAGGCAGGATACAATTCTTCCCAGGTGTGGGAGAGACATATAGGGCAAAGTATGGGAAAAGGACTTGCCCTCTCCAGAATGTGCTACTCTCCCCAAATCTCTCCATGTTCCCCATGCAAAAGCACTCCAAACCCCATCCTTTTGGATTTTTATGGACGCTTTATTACTGATTAAATCACTGGCCATAAGTAAAGAAGTGAACCTCTAGCGCCCTCCAAGGTTAGGGGGTGGGTCTGAAATTTCTAACCCTCTCATTACATGGTTGGTTTTCCTGGAGACCAGCCCCCATCCTCGAGTTTGATCCTAAAGTCACCTCATTAACATAATCAAAGACAATATGGGTTGGAATAGGAAAATCCAAAGGTATTAGGAGCTCTGTTCCAGAAACAGTGGATAAAGACCAAATACGTATTTATTCTAAATCACAACATCACACAGCCTCAAACTTTTTTTTTCTTTTCCAGTTATACGCACTTTTGATTGTTCTACTGTTCAACAAACATGTACTGAACATTTACTTTGTTCAGCGCAAGGCACTGGATAGAACACAGAAGAGACAGACAGTCCCTACCCTAATGGAACTCCCACTCAAGTGGGACATTTAGATAAATAACTACACACAGCACAGCATGATAGTAATATGGTAATGTAGGGAGGCGCGAGAGTTCTCAGGAGAGAAGTCTAACCAAGTTTACAGGATCAGGAAAGACTCCTCAGAGGTGACAGTTAATCAAACTGCTTCTCTCTTCATGGTGGCTGCAATGTCACTTGCTCTTTGTGAAAACTCCAGCTTTGTATCTTTTCCTGTAATGTGAATTATCCTCTAATGAACGTCTCTTCCTATCCATCTACCATTGGACCATGGTAAAATGGCCATCCCATTTCAGCCATTATAGGATGGCTGCATTTCAAAATTTCTGTTTGTTCTCTAGAGTACAGTGAATATAGGAGCTTCAGGGGCTGTGGTTAAATCTCAAGGCACATTCCCATCCACTGCTCTTTGTTATTTATACCTTTATCTCGATTTTAATTTCTCTGGTGCTCTCTGATACATGGAAACTTACAGAACTAAATTCAGATTCAGCTTTTAAGCCACTCTACATCATTGGTAAAAGGAGTGATTTTTTTTTTTCTAGTCCAGGGAATATGATTTATAATGACGCAGTTTCCTGAATGTGCTTTTGAAGCACCTAGCCACTTCTGACTCTGTGTCTTTTTGTCTCTGTAACCTTTGACAAGGATTGCAGCCAGCTGCATTGGAAGAGATTACCGTATGTTGAAAGCTGTATTCTGACACCTGCTCTTACAGTCCCTGTTCAAACATGAACATGTGTCTAAAATGATTTGAGTTACACAGCCTTTATTCTCATCATTGGTGACAGGAATGGGTCTGGCAGCGAATCATCCATTTGAACTGGGATTACCATATCTTGTGTCATTTTTGAATGTTTTAATGAATATCAGTGAATCTGATCATAAATACATAACAGAAGTATATCCCTTTTCATATTTCATGTAGATTCCCTGTTCTTTATTCAAAAAGGGGTCTAATAATAGACTGATGTTTTTAAAGCAAGATTACAAGGTTCAATGGTATATAAAATGGTTACTATTTGCCTTCTTAGCGATAAAACTTCAGCAAGGGAGTCCTAGGGGCACCTGGATGTCTCAGTCACATGGTTAAGCATCTGATTCTTGGGTTTCAGCTCAGGTCGTGATCTCAAGGTTCATGAGTTCGAGCCCCGCATTGGGGTCCAAGCTGACAGTGTGGAGCCTGCTTGGGATTCTCTCTCTTCCTCTCTCTCTGCTGCTCCCCTGCTCACTCTTTCTGTCTCTCTCAAAATAAATAAATAAACTTAAAAAAAAAAAAACTTCACCAAGGGCATCCTGATAACAATAATAGCACTAGGGTGCTCACCTACTGCATGTGAGTTCCTCAGGCAGCACAGTCCCTGGTGGTTAAATAAATTATGTAAGTTCTCAGTAGTAATAGCCCAATCAGGATTCAAACTCAGCTCTCACACCAAAGTCACTTAATTCTCTGTCTCCTAGCTGCCCTCATAATGACTCTCCCTTCTTATTAAATCTCTTAACAAGACTCATAGTTTTATCCTTCTTAACTCTGATATATATTGTTGATATATAATAACTGTTGAACAGGAATCTTTAAATCAATAAATGATTAGCAAAAGTACTTTTTCACACCACATATTATTCAATCATATTCTTAAAAGGCTTCTGCACATGTAAAGCTGAGTCAAATTAGTTTGTTTTACAAACACAGCTACAGCAGGAATGGATCCTATGCAGAATTTTCACTGGCCCTCCAGATGGGCATTCCACCCCTGCTTCACCCAACTCTGTGCCCAGAGAAGTAGACCTGTGCAGGCTACATCAACAAGCTCCCCTGCGCTTGTTTTTAGCTGGATTTGGCCAAATGCAAGGCAACAGGAGATCAGTGAGCAGAAAGAAAGATCAGAGTGTTATTTCCTCAGCTGCTTCCTTGCCTCATCCCAACAGGCTGACTCTGCCCCTTGACCTAAGGCCACAGCTCCTCCATTAAGGTCTTCTACACAATTCTCTTCTTTCTGACTACTGCTCCATCTTCCCCTGGCAGGGTAGTGAAGGCTCCCTTACTGCCAGCTCTGGGACACTTTGCCTAAACCTGTCTCCATATTTACCTCATCTGAGTCTATGCCCTATGTTCCTTAGCTGCTACCATTGAAAATAAACAGCCTTCTGGACTTGGGCCTTAGAGAAATAAATGTGACTACTATCATCACTTGATTTCTTCATGTTTGTGGACCAGAAACTACATTGTTTGAGCCTTTTTTTTTTCTTCTTTTCCCAAGTTTAACTATTTTCCTCATGGCACATCTCTTCCCTAATCCTAACAACGTCATCTCCACAACTTCATAACCTGATTTGTAATTTACTCCTATCTTTAGAGAAAGCCTATGTAAAATTCAGACAATTTCAGGGTGAAGAGAGCTGAGGTGGATTCTGGGGGTGATCATGGTTCCAAGGAATACAGCATTTCTTTGATACTGCTTTAACTGTCGAGGGACTTAAACTATTAAATGACTAGCTGAGCTGTTGAGATATCACAGACTAACTCAGCAGGACTGGGAATTATTAAAAAAACAAAAAACAAAACAAAAAAAAATTTGGATCACTCAGTATTTAAAAAGGGCTGTTGATAACTGGTGCCACTATAATATTTACTAATTTGAATAAATTTTATCATAAATGCTAATGTGGATGATCTTATTCTAGAGCTGTTTGTTTTAAACTAATGAAAGCTTGAAGAACAAACTTTTCAAAAGCAAATTGTTATTTTGCTTTATTATCCCATTATCTCCTCTCCCTGTACTCACCTACTAGCTTGACTTTATCAATACTGTATTCATATTATCTTGACAAAAAACATTTCCTGCTTCATTTCACAAAAATATAGATAGAAAAAAATTATGTTAAAGAAATATATTTGTAAGCACATTTTTTTAAAAAAAAGATACATATTTAATAAACAAAGCAAAAAACAAAACAAAAAAAAAATTTACATTTCCTAGATTAAAAAGTATGTGACAGTTTAAAGAGATGTCGCTAAAGGACTAGTTAAGATTAGGACTATGGAATCAAATTTTCAAAGTAGCCCCATTTTAGCTAGAGAGAAATGGTTCAGCATTTTCTTGCTCTAAATGATAAAAATGCATTTATAGTTCTATGATAGTAGTGATTCCTAGCCACCGTTTTGGGAGAAATAGCCGGGCATTTCAAATGTCATTCATAGTTGGAGAAAACACATACACAGGCACAGCCAAACTTCCTGCCCTCCAAACAGGATGGAGAGACACTGATAACAATCATTATTACAAGTTAAGTGGTGTCACAAGCCCAAGTTCAAATTTATCTTCCCAGCATCTAGCTAAGAACTAGCTGAGCCAACAATCTCCAGAAATAAGATTACCATAGAATGAGCAAAACATCAAGGCCTATGACCTTGAGTTTCTTTCTCTATCAATAATCCTGTCAGGATGGCAAAAGTAACCAAACAAGCTCTTGCAGCTGGCCTTCAAGATGAAGTTGCTGTTTCTATTACCTCCCAAAGTTACGCTAAATTAGAAAGGATTTGAAGTACTAGATGTTGATTCTCTCATCATTGAAAGTTAACACTTTTTCTCCTGTTCTCACAATAATTACTTTTTCTTTAAAAGTTAAATAGCAAAAAATAAAGAGTTCCTTTCCACTTTTTTTTTCTTCTTAAACTTATCAAAAACCTCCTATGTCTCTCGTACCTGTGCTCCAGCTCTTCCAATATCATGATGAATGAGCACAAGTTGTGGTTAAATCCCATCTGCTTGAATGCTTGAATACAGTTGGAGAGTTCTGTATTTACCCAAGCGCATCTACATATCTCTTTTTTTTTAACGTTTATTTATTTTTGAGAGAGAGAGAGCACGAGTGAGCCCACGTGAACAGGGGACGGGTAGAGAGAGAGGGAGACACAGAATCTGAAGCAGGCTCCAGGCTCTGAGCTGTCAGCACAGAGCTGGATATGGGCCTCAAACTCAA
Source organism: Panthera uncia (assembly GCF_023721935.1). Lineage (NCBI taxonomy): Eukaryota > Metazoa > Chordata > Mammalia > Carnivora > Felidae > Panthera > Panthera uncia. Next base: position 89,312,067 of record NC_064810.1, read on the forward strand.
GGACCTCGAGATCATGACCTGAGCCAAAGTTGGATGCTCAACTGACTGAGCCACCCAGGCACCCCTATTATCTCCTTTAATGAAAAGCTTTCATTAGAACAACTTAGGGGGGCGCCTGGGTGGCGCAGTCGGTTAAGCGTCCGACTTCAGCCAGGTCACGATCTCGCGGTCCGTGAGTTCGAGCCCCGCGTCAGGCTCTGGGCTGATGGCTCGGAGCCTGGAGCCTGTTTCCGATGATTCTGTGTCTCCCTCTCTCTCTGCCCCTCGCCCGTTCATGCTCTGTCTCTCTCTGTCCCAAAAATAAATAAAAAACGTTGAAAAAAAAAAAATTTAAAAAAAAAGAACAACTTAGGGATGGTCAAAACAGGCAAAAAATTACATGACCACGAGCACACGGGTTTGCAATGTATAATTTTGTAGTTTTAAATATATATATTTTCACACAATTGTTCAGATTAAATTGAATTACTGATTTTATTCCATACCTGTGAGAAATCAATGCGATCATCTAAATACCCTAAGACTGAAAAAAAAAAAAAGCCTACAATTTAGATGTCTCTTGATTCCAATATGGGCACTGCTAATATTCCTTTATCTTGCATTCTCTTTCCCCATATATGAAACAGTCTACAGATTGCCCTAGAAGAAGATTGCCCTAGAGGAAAACTGTAAAGCTGTGCACTTAAGGTGTTTGTGAACAACACTTTAAACAGGAAAACATACATACAGCAATGGACATCTGCTATAGACAGAATATTTTCCTGTTTAAAATTCCAATTTAGATTTATTTTCCCATACTTTATTATTACTGAATAATAAAACCAGCTGATCGCAATCCTGCTCATAAAACACTTTCCCGGCTGCTTAAAATTATTATTGACTTATGAAAAGACCATTAGCTTTTTCATCTGCACATGAACTAATTCCAATTCATTTAGGCTTTTCCCGTTGGTAATATTTTCCAGCATTTTAATGAGTGCTATTGCCCTGCTCTGCTCATTTCTTAAATACTTCATATTCCCAAATAGAAAAAGAAAAAAAAATGGATTACAACTCTGTTACTATGTATAAAACTTCAAAACTATTATGAGTTTTTAAAGGATTTCTTTATAAACCCCCAGACAGCTTGTGGTCCAGCTTGGCTCCCAGATCATGTTGTAGTACTATACCTTGTAGCTAACATAATGTAACAGCCAGTGTAATACAGCTATTAACTATAATTCCCATGTTTTAAAGATAACTTTGAGTTGTATTTGTATCATTTTTCTGGTTATATTACCTGTATAAATATGAGCAATATTAAGTGTTAACTATTATAGAATTATTAATATAATTAAGAGTATCTCAAGAAATTTCCAGAGTAAAAGTATTAATTGATAGTCTTTAAAACAATGCCACACGCTATATATAGCATTTTCCAGCTGTGGATTATCTGACAAATACTTGGTAATCTTTTTTTGTAATGAAGCCTACAAAACAGAAATCATCTCACAGCATTTGAAAACCAATAGCTGAAATTCTATTTGTACTAAACAAGTTTTCTTCCTCTTTTCCCCTCACAAATACCTTTATAACTGAAATAATTAGATGGAAAGGGACTCATATATATTGAACCCGGACTATGATTTCCCCTGTAGCTGGTGAGTTTCCCTCTTTCTCTCAAAAATCTTACTGTTTGATTAATGTCAATTTGGTGGGCTGCTTTTTTTTTTTTTTTTTTTATGAACTGAAACTACTTAAAACACATCTTAGCCTCCACTACTGACATATGTCATCACCAAAATGATAATTGTCATTATATTTTGTTGTATATTATATTATAATAAGTACTATCATTATTAAAGAGAGGGAACAGAATATTTCATTTACAGAATGAGGAAAAAAGAGGGCTTAATAAAAGTGTTTGAAGACAAAAACAGAAATAGGTAAAACAGTTTGAAAAGCTTTGTCTTCATACAAAGTATAGTTATTTTAATTAAAGGTTAACACCAAAAATTATTTCTTGGCCCAAACATTTTGTTAGACTACCAGAAAGACCAATTTTAAAGCAATGCTGCTGACAACTCCTAGTTCCCTATGAGGATTATGAAGATTCATAATACCCTTTATTAGTCAAGACTGCTAGGTGTGGAAAGAAGTAAAACTGAGCCCATTAATCTCTTCACTCTTTTTCTTTTAGAGAGAGGGTTAGGCTTAGACAGCTTGAGGAAAATAGTGCAGGTCCTGATGTTAAGGATACTCCTGGAAGGTGATTCTCTAGCTCCAATAGATAAAATAGTTTAAGACTAGCAATGTAGGTGGACTCGGAAAGCCTTTCCTTAGACTTCACACACTGAAATTCCCTTTCCTCTCTGAAAACCAACTACCTGCTTTCTTTCAGACGTGCCATGGTCCACTGACACAGGGCATATGCTGTGCTTTTTCTCTTTTTCAGAATCCTCTTCCTGTCTCTCTCCCCTAAATGTTGCCTAGCTATCCTCATCTTATCATTTCTACATCGTCATTTCAAACATATTCCTCTGGGAATACTTCCTTGTTCACCAGATTAGGCCAACACTCTGATTATGAGATCTCATGTAAGTAGGTATGTGTACTTACTACTCTTGTGACTGTATTTTGTTTTCATGATTATTTGATTAATAATTGCCTCCTCCACAAGAATGGAGACTTGTTCTTTGTCTATTTTGAGTTACCATTATATCGATAGCACCTAGCCCAGTGCTTACTCAAAGGCAAATGATCAATAAATACTTGATGAATGAATCAATGGATGGATGAATGGGCGGATGGATGGCTAGACAGATGGATAGATGGATTACCTAACTCGGCCAAGAAATGCTAGAGTTGGTTGACATACACTTGTGATGCTTCTGTCCCTTTGGAAAACCCTAAGCAGACATATTTTGCATAATGACTGTTTTCCTTTTTTCTTTAAACTAGTGATGATTAGAAAGAGTGTATTCAAATGAACAGAATCATTCAATTGAGAGGTATTTTTCTTGCAATAGAACTTCAGCAATTTGGCATTTGAAAAGAAGACCATTTATTCTACTTAAGTGCATCTGGAATGCTAACACTTTCAACAATCTGTCCTCAGAGAATTCAATTAATCAGATGCATTTACTTATGGCACATAAAAATTTCAGTATTGGGCCTGGATAGCACTCTACAAACACTATTGACTGGTTTGGGCAAGAAGGTTGGTCTGAAGGCCAGACCTGATGGCTAAGGGTTAGAACATTGTCAAACACAGTAGTGACAGCAGTAAATTCAGTGGGGGATAACTTAGTGTCTCAATTAACAATGGAAAGTCGTCTTTAAGGTGAAGTCATTGATGATTTGGATTTAGCAGCCAATGGTCTGGATTCCCTTTCTTGTATTGAATATAAGCAAGAATCTTAGTGACCTTGACATCTGAATGCATGGAGTCATGGATTTGTTACACAGCCACCTAAGGCTCTCACTGCCTGAATCCAGCAGACAGCCTAATTAAACAGCAAGAGTTCCTGGAGGGGAATGTTAATGAGTCTACTTGGCAGCCAACAGTCTGTTCCCCAGATGGTGCAGGGGTTATAAATTGTCAATAGGGTAAGAATAGTGAAGAGAGTCAGGGAAAATACAGAAAGACTCCTACATTACTGGAACTCTCTGAGTTACTAGCTCTACCATAATATATATATATATATATATATATATATATATATATATATATAT
>NC_064810.1:89315790-89378260 GCF_023721935.1 Panthera uncia
ATATATATATATATATATATATATATATATATATATATATATATTTGGAGATTTGGCAACAGGGGCTTGGGTGGAAGAAGTACTAACATATTCTATTTATTTGAACTATAGGAATACATCTAGAGTCACTGTGGCTTTTCAAATGGACATCACTCAGTCTATATAAATTTAATATAGGGATGGTTATTTCAGGCACTTTTGTTGACTATAAAAACTAACAACATCATTAAAGCCCTACCATGTTTGTAATTTGTATTTATTATTTTCTGCCTTTTTATTTTTTCTAATAGATGCAATCTGGAGCATGAGAGCTCTTTCCTCATTAGGTTATTTTTGAATGAGTAATATCTCAATGAGAAACAATCTCCCATGACCTTAAAGTCATGTCCTCACTACTCCAAAGTAGCTAGTGTCAAAGCAACCTCTATTAACTACAATTAGGAGTAAAAACACCTCTTCTGCTTTTGTCAAACTTCCCCTTTATTTGTTTGGCTGGTCCTTAATTAAGCTTCAGAGCCAAATGGATATATGAAAGCCACAGTCAAGCTTTACCTTCACTGTACTTCAAAAAGTCAATTCCAAGAACCATCTGTGGTAGAAAGATTCTTGGGCGACCCCAATAATTTTCACTTCCTAGTGTCCATACCTTTGTGCACTCTCACTTCCAATAGTGTGACTAGCTTGTAAATAATAGAATGTGACAAACGATGTCACTCCCATGATTAGCTTATGTTATATAAGACTGTCTTAGCTGACTGGAGCGAGAGTCTTTCTTGCTGACCTTGAAGAGGCAAGCTGCTTTGATATTCACTGTCCATTAAGAGGGCACAGAGCAGTGAACTACAGATGACCTCTAGGAAATGAAGGGCTCAGTTCTATAACCACGAAGAACTGGAATCTTCCAACATCCACCTCTAGAGGACCACAAGCTCCAGAAAGAAATGCAGCCTGATTAATCGTGTTGTAGCCTTGTGAAACCCAGAGCAGTGGACTTTGCTAGGCTATGCCTGAACTCTTGACCCATAGAAATAGACAAAAAATTTGTTTTTAAGTTTGTGGTAACTTGTTATGTGGCAATATAACATTAATACACCATTGAAGAAGTCTCCATTTTTGGCTATATGATTGATGGTCAATTTTATGGGTCAACCTGACTGAGCCACAGGGTCCCCAGATATTTGGTCAAAACTTACTCTGGGTAAGGTTTCTGTGAGGATGTTTTTGGAGAAGACGTACATTTAAATAGGTAGACTGGGGGCGCCTGGGTGGCTTAGTCGGTTAAGCGTCTGACTTTGTCTCAGATCACGATCTCACAGTTCGTGGGTTCAAGCCCCACATTGGGCTCTGTGCTGACAGCTCAGAGCCTGGAGTGAGCTTTGGATTCTGTGTCTCCCTCTTTCTCTGCCTCTCTCCGTCTTGCACTCTGTCTCTCTCAAAAATAAACATTAAAAACATTTTAATATAAAATAAATAGGTAGACTGAGTAAAGCAGGTTGCTTTCCATAATATGAGTGACACTCATCTAAATAGTTGAAGGCCTGACTAGAACAAAAAAAAGCTGACCTACTTCCAGAGAAGAGAGAATTCTTCCTGCCTCATGGCCTTTGCAGTGGGACGTCAGCTTTTGTAACATTCCCTCTCTCCCTGTTTCGTTTCTTGAAGAACTCTAATACAGGCCATAATAAAACATGGAAAAAACCAGCAAATCTTAGAATTGGAGGGGACTATAAACATGAGAATCTCTCCTCTTCAATCTATAGGAATTAACAGATTGTTAGGCCATTTCTAATTCAACAGGAGTACATTTTATAGCCCTGATTCTTTTATACCAACCTCCAAACTGCCTTCCTCATGATTGCTAATTTTATGAACCCATAATAAACATATTCCTCCTTTCAAACTTTGAATAACTCTTAGGCCTCTACCCAATCCTATCTTTTCTAAGTAAAATAATCCTACCTCCTTTAGCACTTCCTTACATGACAATTTCAATACAACTTACATCCTCCCTATATATTTTTGAAGGTACATCAGCTCTTATATGCATTCAGAACTAAAGATAACATTCTCAATTAGGTGTGGTCATTATAAAATATAATAGCAATATTAACCCCTTTCAACTGAATTTATATTATTGCTAGAACCTCAGTATATTAAAGAGACTTTACATATATGTTGTATTTAATTGTGGCCAATATTATAGATTAGCTTAATCGATACCCCTTCTCAAGAGCCTTCTCCCTTATCTTCCTCTATTATAGAGTCCATAAAGCTGAATGCTTGACTTCCCACCCTCTCTTGCAGTTAGAAGATATTAAATGACACAATTCTGGCTAATGAGGTATGTAGAGACAAGTCTACTAGGGATGAATCTCCTTTCCCAATGAACAGGCAAAACCTCATCAGGAAAAAAACAAAAACAAACAAACAAAAAAACCCACAACATCGTCTTTTCTTTCTTCCTGCCTGGAAGGCAGACATGGTGCAAGGAAGTTAAGCAGCTATCCTGCAACAATGGGGCCACAACCACAAACAGAAGACAGACAGAAATGATGGAGTGTGTGGTGATCCCATCAAGTAGCTGCGTCAGTCCTGGACTACCCACTTCCTATCTTCTGGTTATATGAGAAAAATCAACTTCTATTTTTAAAACCCCTATAGTTTTGTTACTTCCTAACTTACACCGCTACTTTTTTTTCTAATAGAGAAACTAAAGTTTGAAAACCTAAATGGTATGTCATAGATATGTGATCTGGTAGAAGAACCAAGAAATCCCTTTCAGCTTTCTTGCCATTATTTGGTTCTGCCATTTTACTTAATACTGCCAATGTGCAGGGTATAATATAAATGCTCCATTTTAGATATAACAAAGCTAATCTCAGTGTTACAACTGTCACAGCTGTGATTAAGAAATACATATTCTGGCACATAAAAGTGTCTACAAATTAAAATAGGAATAATACTTGGCGCTAGATATCTTTCAAGACACTCAAGTGAAATACTCAATTATGACCATACGATTCAATCCTATAAATTAACCTAGTGACACATAAGTGGTTCCTGAGAAATGCTATGTCTGGCCTCACCAGAGCACTTATCTCTTCTCCCCTTTCCATTAAATTGTGTACTTTGACTCATCCATAAAAGTGGTTTGATAAGTTGGATATCTACTTTCATGATCACTCTAAATGAACAATTTTAATTTACCACAGCAAATACACTGAAAAAATATTATTTTGTTGTTATCATGAAGCAAGAAAAAGGCTTCAGGGACCCTTCCCAATTTTTAAAAAAAATGTGGTAGAGGAAAAAAAACAATTTTTTTTATTTCTTCTACAAAGCCATTTTCACTTTTTTTTCTTTCCACAATAGGCATAAACTCGCCAATTTGATTTTAACTCTAAAAGACATTTACGTGGCAGACAATCCCTAGTTTGAACAAAAATCCTTTACCTGATTATTTTTGCATTTTAAGAATACACACACACACACACACACACACACACACACACACAATGTATAACTGAAAGGAAATAAAAAATATAGCCTTCAATTACATTTTACTTTCATCTTATCAAAAAGCCACAGAAATTAAAGTACAAATCCCACTACCAAAGACACAGTAAAAGGTTGGAAGAATATTCTAAAGGTCACATTATCTTAATGAAGTGCCACTTCCTGACAACATGGCCGTGATATTGGAGTAATATACTCCATTTAGTGGGAAATGCTCTGTGAAATCCATGCCCTCTGCACTCTAAACAAAGACATAGGTAATTTTCTTAAAAGGTCACACACAAATGTGTTATTTAAAACTAGGCATATGCCAGTTGTGACTATTTGAAAGTGAACATCAGATAAAGGAATAGACTTTTTGTAGTAGATTTTATTTTACAATAAATTTTATTTTACATAAAAATAATAAAAAAATATTATTTTACAAATAGACTATTTGTAAAATGCCAGCGTTTTTCACCTATGCTTTAATCATATAAAATTGTGTCAGGTAATTTCATTCTTTGATCTATATCATTTTGTGAAAATATTAAAGGAAAAATTATGCCAAAGATTTGAATAAGATTTTATCTAAAACCTCTGACTCAAATTTAAAAGTGGGTTTGGGCAACTTGACAAAATTTATCTAACACTGGTTTTATTTTTACATTTTTCAAGGGGAAATTGTATATTTATATACATGTCATACCTTTAAAGTACATGGTATTTTTTAGGAAATGGATTCTCAATATGAGAAAATCCCTCCAGTGTGATATTTGAGTATTTAAGTACACTTATAATAAATTTTTGAAGAATGGAATTATCATAGGCATGTCAACACAAGGGAGTAAAAATACCAAAACCAAAATGAAACAAACAAAGCCCAGAAACTGTAATTATCAAAGTTCCTGACTGAACAACAGCTACTACCACACTGTTAAGGAGTGTCATTTTCACAAATTTCACTTAGCATGGGTAGATTAAGAGGTTAAAACAATCAATTCAGAGTGTCTTTAATTTTGTAGAATGAAACTCAAGAAATATGACCAAAGAAAAATTTATGACACTAACATGATAAAGGCATTATTTTAGCAATAAAACATAAGTGTATTTAATAAGTAAAAGTTGGGGGCGCCTGGGTGGCTCAGTCGGTTGAGCGTCTGACTTCGGCTCAGGACATGATCTCGCGGTCTGTGAGTTCGAGCCCCGCATTGGTCTCTGTGCTGACAGCTCAGAGCCTGGAGCCTGCTTCGGATTCTGTGTCTCCCTCTCTCTCTGCCCCTCCCCCACTCATGCTCTGTCTTTTCCTGTCTCAGAAATAAATAAACATTAAAAAAAATAATAATTGGGGCACCTGGGTGGCTCAGACGGTTGAGCGTCAGACTTCGGCTCAGGTCATGATCTCACAGTCTGTGGGTTCGAGCCCGCATCAGGCTCTGTGCTGACAGCTCAGAGCCTGGAGCCTGTTTCAGATTCTGTGTCTCCCTCTTTCTCTGACCCTCCCCTGTTCATGCTCTCTCTCCGTCTCGAAAATAAATAAATGTTAAAAAATTTTTTTAAAGAAAAAAAAAATAATAATAAGTGAAAGTTGGAAAATTGGTTATATCAGAAACAAAACACAGTCATCTTAAACACCTAACTTATAATAGTCATAAACATAAATCCCAGCTGGATTAAAGAGTTTGTATATAATGTTATAGAAAATTACACTTAAAAATTAATATTCTAGAAAAAAGAGAATAAAATATAGAAGAAAAAATAAATATATGTATATGACACATGAAATATGGAAGAGAACCAAAGTACATTAAAAATGGATATAGTAAATCAAAATTTTAACATTCTACAGACCAAAAAAGGTAACCAAAATTAAAAATCAAATAGATTAGATAAAATCTTTATAGCAAAATTGACAAGCAAGAGATTATCACCTTATGTTAAAAACTCCCAGAAAAATCCTAAGAGAAAAACATAAGAAACCAGCACAATAGGTTCATTCAAACAGACAATTCACAATTTAATTAGAAAACCTACCCATGGGAAATAATTCAACCTTACTAGTAATCCAAGAAATGGAAACAAAATATATTTCAAATTCTTCTTTGATTTATCAAAGATAATTTTAAAAATCACAGAAAATGGGGTGCCTGGGTGGCTGTCAGTTAAGGGTCCAACTCTTGGTTTTGGTGCAGGTCGTGATCTCATTGTTCATGGAATTGAGCCCCATATCAGGCTCCATGCTGACAGCGCAGAACCTGCTTAGGGATTCTCTCTCTCCCTCTCTCTCTCTGCCTCTCCCCTACTAAACTCACTCTCTCTCTCTCTCTCTCAAAATAAATAAAAATAAAATTTAAAATACATACATACATACATATATAAATAAATATCAAAGAAGACTTTTAGGTCAAGATGGTGTAATGAATATATGCTTCTATATCCCTTCCTAAAATCCCAGTTAGTTACAGAAAATAAAAATGAAAGAACAGTAACAATAATAAAAAGGAACTGGGATGCAATGGTAAGTAAGAAATAACATGACTTACGGATCTGAAATTTTGCAGAAACTCAGATACAATGATATTGACAGGGGGAGAAAACAATTAGAAAATTAGTTCCCAAATTCCAGAGGTAAGGAAACATGGGGCGCTCTAAGGAGATGTGAGAAAACCATCTCCAAGCTTAGAATCAACAAAAACTAGGAACCAATATGAATATAAACTTGCTACATTTAAAATTTGAATTTATTTGAATTAAAAAAAAATCATTTGAAACAGTTGAGACAATTGGATCTCTCCTCTTCCCCTGGAAGGAAATAGAGCAACTGATAATCTGATCTTCTGCTAACGTTAGAAATGTGCCATCAAAGACAATATAGATTCTATCTGTATAGGGTGTCTAGTAGGAATTATTTGGGCCTTAGAAGCAAAACTGAATTTAAGGTAACTGCATTCCCAGAGGAGAGACAGAGGAAAACAGAAAGCAAGCCAGGCAGGAAAACCACTGAGGAGTCAAAGGTATCAGGGCCTTTGCTTCTCAGGCTTTAAAGTACCTAAGAATTACACGCGCATCTTTGTAAATGTAGAATCAGACTTTAAAGTATCTAAGAATTACATGGGCTTCTTTGTAAATGTAAAATCTGATTCAGTAGGTCCAGGGTGGGTTCAGAGATTCTGCAAGCTCCCAGGGGAACTCCAAACTGTTGATCTTAGGACTTTGATTACAAGGTGATTTTTGTTTTTTTCTTTTTCATTCCCATCATAACACTCTCCATACCCTAGAAATTAAGAGATTCAGTTCACTTCTCCATCTCTGGAAACCTAAGGAAGCATATTTTTCTTTTTTGCACATTTTTAGTTTGACAGTTTTTATTGCAAATTTAAATAATTATAGAGCTATAATTTCCAATCAATTGTATATATTGGCATAAAACAGATCCCTTTCTATTTTAAATGAAATCTAAATACAAGAGTAATATGATAGTGACTGTCATCCATTTAGAAGTTAATTGCCATGCTCTACCTTTTTTAAAGTTTATTTATTTTTATTTTGAGAGAGACAGAGACAGCGCAAGTGGGAGAGCGGCACAGAGAGAGGGAGAAAGGGAATTCCAAGCAGACTCCACGTCACCAGCACAGAGCCCCATTTGAGGAACCAACTCCCAAAACCATGAGGCTATGACCTGAGCTGAAACCAAGAATCTGACCCTTAACCAACTGAGCCACCCAGGCACCACTGACATACTCTTCTTTAATAGCAATTTTATGGTTCAATTCACTCCTTTTTCCATGACACTTCTGTAATTTTTTTAAGTATAATTCACATACTGTTCATCTGTTTAAGTGTGCAATTCAGAGAATGTTTAGTATATTCACAAAGTTGTACAATTCTCTCAGAACATTTTTATCAACCCCCAAAGAAATGCCTCACCCATGAGCAGTTACCTCCCATCCATCACCCTTTTTTTTTTCTCTAATGTTTATAAAGATGCTGTCATCTGTGAATACAGCTTTACTGTTTCCTTACCAATCGGAATGTCTTTTGTTTTTCATGCCTAGTTGTTCTGGCTAAAGCTTCCAGTACAATGCTAAATTGAAATTGTGACAGTGGACATTCTGGTCTCTGTCTGGATCTTAGGGAAAGAGCATGCAGTCTGTCATCATTAAGTATATTAGCTGTGGGTTTTTCATAGATATTCTTTATCAGGTGGAGGAAGTTCCCTCTTATTCCTAATTTATTGAATATTGTTATCATGAAGAAGTGTTAAATTTCATCAAATGAAGTTTTTCTGCATCTATCGAGATGATCATGTATTGTCTTTTATTCTATTAATGTGGTACATTACATGTATTCATTTTCAAATATTGAATCAACCTTACATTCCTTGGATAAATCCCACTTGGTCATGGAGTTTAATCTTTATTTTTAAGTTTGTTTACGTATTCTCTACACCTGACATGGGGCTCAAACTCACAACCTTGAAAATCAAGAGTGGCATCCTCTTCCGACTGAACCAGCCAAGTGCCCCGAACACTTATTTTATGTCACTGGATTTAGTTTGCCAGCATTTTGTTGAGGATGTTTGCATCTATATTCATAAAGGATACTTTTTTCTTTTATTGTCTTGGAATGGTTTTTAAATCATGGAATGAGTAGAGAATTACTCCCTCTCCTAGTATTTTTTGGAAGACTTTGTAAAGGGTTGGTGTTGTCTTCTTTAAAGATTTGTTAGAGGGGCACCTGGGTGGCTCAGTCGGTTAAGCGGCCGACTTCGGCTCAGGTCATGATCTCATGGTCCGTGAGTTGGAGCCCCACATCGGGCTCTGTGCTGACAGCTCAGAGCCTGGAGCCTGTTTCAGATTCTGTGTCTCCCTCTCTCTGACCCTCCCCCATTCATGCTCTGTCTCTCTCTGTCTCAAAAATAAATAAACGTTAAAAAAAAAAAAAAAGTAAAAAAAAAAAAAAAAAAAAAAGATTTGTTAGAATTCTCCAGTGATCAGGGTCTTGGCTGTTCTTAGAGGAAAGTTTTTCTGATTAATTCTATATCTTTCTTTTTTATTTTTTTTTATTTTTTAATGTTTATTTATTTTGAGAGAGAGAGTATGAGTAGGGGAGGAGCAGAGAGAGAGAGAGGGAGACACAGAATCTAAAGCAGGCTCCAGGCTCTGACCTGTCAGCACAGAGCCGGATGTGGGGCTCCAACCCATGAACTGTGAGATCGTGACCTGAGCCGAAGTCAGACGCTTAACCTATTGAGCCACCCAGGCACCCCATCAATCTCTTTATTTCTTATATGTCTGTTCTAATTTTCAAGTTCTTCTTGAGTCAGTTCTAGTAGTTGTCTAAGAATTTGTCTACTTATCTAATTTTTAAATATACAATTGTCATCATATTACCTAATAATCCTTTTCATTCAATAATGTCTATAGTAATGCCCCCTCTTTCATTCCTGATTTAGTAATTTGAATTTATTCCCTTCTTTTAGTGGTCAGTCTAGCTAAAAGTTTATCAATTTTGCTGATCTTTTGTTTAATTGGTTTTAACTATTATTTTTCTAATCTCTATTTTCATTTATTTTCACTCTAATTTCTTTATTGTTTACATCTTTCTTTCTACTTGCTTGGGTTTAGCTTGCTGTTTTGTTTTTCTAGTTTCTTAAAGTGGAAGGTTAAGGTTTTGATTTGATATTGTCTTTGTCTAAGAAGGTATTTACAGCTATGAATTTCCCTCTGAGCACTACTTTCACTGCATCTCATACATTTTGGTGTGTTGTGTTTTCATTTTCATTCATCTCAAAGTATTTTCTAATTCCCCTGTGATTACCTCATTGATCTATTGGTTATCTATTTTCACATATTTGTGTATTTCCCCAAATGCCTTTTTTAATCAATTTATAATTTCATTCTGTTATAGTCAGCATATTTTGTATGATTTCAATCCTTCTAAATTCACTGAGACTTTTTCTTTTCCTTTTTTAATTATTATAAGTATATATATATATATATTTTTTTTTTATTTTAGCTTATTTATTTATTTATTTTTTGCCTAACATATGATCTGTTTTAGAAAATGCTTCAGGGGTGCCTGGGTGGCTCAGTTGGTTAAGCATCCAACTCTTGGTTTCAGCTCAGCTCGCAGTTCATGGGTTTAAGCCCTGAATTGGGTTCCACACTGACAGTGCAGAGCCTGACTGGGATTCTCTCTTTCTCTCTCTCTCTGAACCCTCCCCTGCTCATCATGTTCTCTCTCTCAAATAAATATAAATAAACAAAAAAACAAATGTTAAAAAAAAATGAAAATGTTTCATGTGCCTTTTAAAAGAATGCATATTCTGTTGGTGTTTTGTAGAGTGTTCTTTGATGTCTATAAAGTCTAACTGACTGATAGTATTCAAGTCTTCTTTTTACTTATTGATCTGGTTAGTTGTATGCATTATTGAAAGAGGGGTACTAAGGTCTCCAACTATTACAGTTATCTATTTTTCCCCTAGTTCTGTCAGTTTAGTTCACATATTTTGTTAAGTATACATGTTTATAATTGTTAGGTCTTCTTAACAGATTGACCCTTTTATCATTATAAAATGTCCTTTGTTAGTAACAATAGTTTTTGCTTTAACATGTATTTATATGTTACTACATACAATTCTTTTTTGGTTACTGTTTACATAAAACATAACTTACATCCCTTACATCCAACTTGTGTCTCTGTATCTTTGAACCTAAAGTATGTCTTTTGTAGACAGCTTATACTTGGTGTATTTTTTAAAACTCTATTTTGTCAATCTCTAACTAACTGATAATCAGGTATGCCTCAAATCTATTTGCTTTCTATATATTATATGTCTTTTTGTTCCTTTGTTCTTTCATTTTTACTTTATTTGTGGTAATAAATATGTCAGTGGAATAATGGAATTTTCAGATATCCTAATCATTTTCAATCTTTGCCATATATGTCACTTTACATGATAAGAGGGACTGTGCTGGTGTGATTAAAGTTAACTTGTAGATGAAGATGGTATGCTGGTATGCTCTGGCTTCTACTTGCTACTTAAGGTAAAAAAAAAAAAAAAAAAAACAAGAGGAAAGAAAAGAATTGTTAAACAAAAAGTAAGCAGACCTTGATGATTTGGGGAATTATCAAGCAAATCTGGTTGCAAATACATCTAAAATTAAGAAATATACTGTTAAGAAAGCATGTTTTAGAGAAAAAGCCAAGGATGTAGCTACATGATGTTTTGGCTAATACCCTGTACCTTAGAATGATCTAATTTTTTTTTCTTTTCATATCTTATAATTTTTTATTGAAAACAGAGTATTTTAAATCATATAATGTGGCAACTTTGGAAAACTGTGTTTGTTGCTGTTTTATTAATGATTTTCTTAATTTATAAAGTCTGTATTCTTTACCATCTTCAACTGAAGTTTCTGCTTGGTCAGCTTAGTGGTCATCTAATGATCATGAAGAGATTCTCTTAAATGCCTAGAAGCAACATATTCCCCAGACTTAGCCAAGGGGCTGTATGTGCATGTCTGGGTATGTCTTTAATTCTCAGGCAGGCAGTTTACAGTATTGCCTTAACTTCCACTTCCTGTTTTAATAGAAACTCAATGTCAGCCAGAGGTGAGAGGTGATTCTTAGATCTTTTGGGGACATTCACATAGTTTTACACATGTGCATAACCTTCTAAGCTTCCCCAAGCCCCCAATAAGCATCTCATTCCCCAGATTTTCTTTTTAATTTATTTTGGTCAGTTTCTTGTCTCCCCAAACCTCATTACTTCCTTGGGCAGCTTTGATATGAAATAATTGTCACTGATTGTTTATGAACAATACCCCAGGAGAAAAGTTTGTTTGCACTAAGCAAGCTCTAAATGCAGTTAAAAAAACCCAAAAAACAAAAAAAAAAAAAGCCAAGCCTTTGTAATGTAGGTTTCTAGGATGACCAGAAAGGCCAAATAACAATTCTCTGAGAATGTTGTTTTGGTGGCTCCAAAACAAGTTTTTCCCCTTCCTTGACTGCTAGAGTGCTGGCTTTCATTGTGGTCACAGGGCTGACAGTTTTAAGGCTACCACAGTACTGGAAAAAGAAGGATGAAAATAGGCCAAAGCTAAAATGTCACAAAAGTTGCTGCCTTTACTGAAATTCATGTTTTTGTTGTTGTTGTTGTTGTTGTTTTTTTTGAATAATGTTCCTTGGATTGTTGCAAGTCTTTAGATATTTTCAGAGTTCTGAAAAAGTTGATTTTGACATTGTTCTTACTGTTTTTATAGAGAAACAAACAAGGATAATAGATCTCTGCTAGTCAAATTGCTATCCAAGGACCAACAACATGACATTGCCTGGATTCTGTTAGGAATTTAGAATCTCAAGATCTGATTCAAATCTGCTAGGTCAGAATCTGCATTTAAACAAATTCCCCTGGGTAATATACACACATGAAAGAAGCACTGACCTAGAGAACAAAAAATAACTCTTAGAAATCACCTTAAAATGTGTTGAAATGATACTGTGTATCCCCACCTATCGAAACAGCAGGATTGTAAAAACTGAATCGGAGAATAAACATTACTTTCTGAAGACTAAAAATTATGACTTCCAGAAATGAAAAAAATTAAAGGATAGACAAATTATTGCATAAAAGATACTTGAGTTTCACATATTTCTGCACATCTTGTGAAGCAAGGCACTGACTATGGTTGGTTTTGGACTATCATTTCAAGGATACTTGAATAGAAAGAAGCCTTAGAAAACAGTTATAGTGTTTCCTTCCATAGCGAAAGGCAGGTTTGTTTATGACCTTGGAAGAGAGAGATGGTGTTTGCCTCTTAAGCCAAGATTCCAGTTCTTTTAGCTGAGGGATTCTCTCTTACAATGTTGGAACAGTCACTCCATTGGACTTACAAGCAATGGAAAGGACACAAATATATTGATGCCCTTGATACCTATTATGCTGTGAGTAATACATGTCTTTGTCTCTAGTGCAAATGGCTCATATATTCCATCAGTATCCATGAAATTGTGGAAGGCCAACTTGTTAGTCAAGTAGGTTAAAATCTCAGACAATTCACAGATTTGAAAATAATAAAATGGACACTGGTAAAGACCAAACTAGTAACCTAAAGAGAAATTAAAAAAAAAGGAGATATCCCCATATCTTAGAAAAAAATGATAATGAGACTATAAAAAAGGAAGTTAGGGATGCCTGGGTGGCTCAGTCGGTTAAGCATCTGACTTTGGATCAGGTTATGATCTTGTGGTTCGTGAGTTTGAGCCCTGCATCAGGCTGTGTGCTGACAGCTCAGAGCCTGGAGCCTGCTTCAGGTTCTGTATCTCCCTCTCTCTCTGCCCCTCCCCGACTCACACTCTGTAACTCTCTCTCTCAAAAGTAAACATTACATTTTTCTAAATAATAAAAAAATAAAAGAAAGTTAAAAGACCTCCCAAATTTAATATGAATATTAGGAGATAACAAGAACGATGGAGAAGAGAAAACATGAACTTACTGAAAAGGGCATGCATATCTTCAGATGGCAATATACATGGGAAGTGCTTTGCAGTATGAACATAAGATTCATGTGGCTGGAAAATTTCAGAAGTGCAGAAGAAAAGAGAAAATTCTAAAGGCTTTCATGGAAATTTTTTTTTTCTACAAAGGAACAAAACCCAATTATTAGAGGTCTTAGCAAAGATTTATGGTGGAAGATAATGTCATCAGGGTTAGAGTTGGATGAAGAAATAAAATATAAACTGAGAAATCTAAAAATATTTAAAACATCAGCCTATTATGAAGGGAAAATCAAATCTTTAATCATTAACAACAACAACAACAAATTTTGAAAGCTTACCCCCTGATTTTATGTGAGTAGAATCCCTCAAGGATAAACTCCACCAAAATAAAAATAAACTTTAACAAAGAGCAGAATTTGGTCTGTAAGAAGCAGTAACAATTAAGTAAGACCCAGAATCAAAAGATGCTAGAAAGAAATTAAAATCTGTTAGACTTTGATACATTTAGGATTCTCTATCAACATTCTTTCATGGATCCAATCAACCTATGTGGTCCTACAAAAAACAGCAATTATACACATCGTATTGTAAAGTCTCTTTACAAGTTTTCAAGAGTTGAACTCACAAAATCAATTGCACCTATAAAAAAATTATCTAAAATGATACAGGCATAATACCTTCTAATTTTACATCAACACATTCTTAGAAACCAAAAATATCTAAAGCTATCTTGCAGTAGATACATTCCTTTTAAACTGCCAACAATCTATTTGTTACTTGGAACACTGTCAACAATTGAAACTAGAATTTCATCCCTTCATAAATGCTCAAAGAGATTAGATTTTATGTCCTAAAAGTTACAAGTGATGAACACATGCAACTGTTTTCTAGGCTTCAGATTATGTGGACATCCATTAAACAGAGTTTTTTGTGGCAGCTCAAAACTCTCGTGATTAAGGACTCACCACGGTGATAACAGTCAGAGTGTCTCCTTGCAAAAACATGGTATAGATAAGAAGTGTGTTTATGGTCTGAATATTCTAACAAAGATGAAGTGACCACAGGTGCAACACAAACATCAAAACAGTAGGATGGTCTGGAGAGGAATGACCGATAGATTGCTTTCTACTCATTCTTATCATCTTTAACATTTGATTCCTGTTCAAGATCTAATATTGAGCCTAAAATAGATAGAAAAACAAAACTCTCTTTGGAGAAACTGTAAAAATATAATGCTTTCCATACCACTATTTCATATGTACTACATGTGTACATAAAACTGGGAAGAAATGAAGGGAACATCTAACCAAAGCTGCAATGTCATTGGGTAAATATGTTAAGGAAATGCATGGAAACCACATTTCTAAGCATACTTATCTCATGTATTTAAAAAATGTGCTTGTGGGGCTCCTGGGTTAAGCATCCAACTCTTGGCTTTAGCTCAGGTCATGATCTCATGATTTGTGAGATCAAGCCCCACACAGTGCTTGCAGAGCCTATTTGGGATTCTCTCCCTGCCTCTCTCTCTGCCCCTTCCGTGCACCCACTCTCTCTGTCTCTAAACAAACAAACAAACAAACAAACAAACTTAAAAAAAAAAGGGGATGCTTGCCTGAGTGTCATCTTTGATAATAGGATAGTAGGACTCACAAAGAAAATTAATTACAACTCTGGCCCTGATATTGACTTCTAATAATCTTAAAGACCTCAAAGCTTTGTATAGTTGACTCTTTAGAGAGTGTTTACAGAAGAAGGAAAAGCTGCTCTAAAGAAAATGTTAAGTCATTTTGCAAACATACATTCCTAAAAACAGAAAACATCGAACCTGGTTTCCTCAACCTCCAGATAGAGAATGTACATTTCCTTATACATCAACATCTTAGAGACACCAATAGTGTTAACTACACTGGATAGATACATCTTGAAAAATGTTGAGGATAAGAAGCGCCAAATAAAAAAGAGTAGACTCCAAAATGTTGTTAACAATAATGTATTACAGACACCAGACCTAGAAAACATAGCATCAGCATGAAAAGTGAATTTTCAGACTGAAAAGTGCTATATCCACGATATGCAAACTATCGATAATAATGTATGCCAAGAGGCAGTCACAGAAAATAAGGCCATGGCATGAATAAAAAGCAACTTTTCAGGCTGACAGAAAAATTAAGGCAGGAAAGAAAGAATGAATAAAAATGTATTGTAAATATGCAGCGGCATGCAGACACTGTATCTACAGTTACTTGGTGTATGCCCAGGCATCAACATTTCCTGGGCCCTGCGTTGATACATGTTTTTTAATATGGGATTCTGCATATCTTAGTGCAGAATTAATATTGCATATCGGGGAAAAAACAGAAGAATGAACACCCTTCACAGAGACTGAATATTATATTGTGGACTTGCCTATAAAAGTATGATAAAGGACTTTATAAAGAAGCAGCTTCATTTTTTCTATATAACTTCACCATTGACAAAACAGTTCCAAGTTTATTATCTCAATTGATCCCTGAAATAATACACAATGGTAGACTGAAAGAGAAAGGCAGGTCTTCTGATTCTAGCATTTGTCTCTACATCATGCTGACACTCTGAGGAATCCGTGCTCATAAGTATGCTGCCATAATGTTAAAAATATTTTAGGATGAAAAAAAAAGAAGTATTTTAGGATAGATGAAATTACATGCCTAGCTTTTTTTTTTTATGTTTGTTTATTTTTAAGAGAGACAGAGTGTGCATGGGGGAGGGGCAGAGAGACAGGGAGACACGGAATCTGAAGCAGGCTCCAGACTCTGAGCTGTCAGCACAGAGTCCGACACGGGGCTTGAACTCATGAATCGTGAGATCATGACCTGAGCCGAAGTCAGATGCTTAACTGATTGAGCCACCCAGGTACCCCTAGCTTTCCCCCCAAAAAATATTGAGTGTTCATTTTATAGTAAGTCCTCTGCTAAATGATGGAAATACAAGGAAAAAACAAACAAACAAACAAAAAACCCCACAAAACATGGTCTTGTTCTCATGAATATCCCAGATAAGTTGAAAGAGAAACAACAATTACATTATTCTACTAATTAAAAGATTTCTGAGGTTTGGTATTTGGATGGACAATAGGGCAGTTGATTCAAAAATGGTACACTGGGGAAAGAGAAGTTTGGAAACAAATGATTATAAATTCAGACTTGTATGTTATGTTAACTTGGGAGTCTCTGAAACATACAAATAGAAATGTTAAACAGGCAAATCGGCATAGGTTTAGAGCTCATGAGAGAGATGGAGGCTAGGACTGTGTCCTGCATATGTGCGTGCATGCAGGGCATCTTTTTATAAATGTAAGAGCTACATAACCTTTGTAAAGCAAAATTAAGAAGCCTGTATTGTCAGTACATAATGTTAGGTATAATGTTGCACAAATTTATTCAACTCTAAACTAAAGGAATTAAAGAATGCATGAATAGGGGCACCTGGGTGGCTTAGTGGATTAGGTGTCTGATTTCGGCTCAGGTAATGATCTTGAGGTTTGAGGGTTCCAGCCCCACACAGGGCTGTGAGCTGACAGCTCAGAGCCTGGAGCCTGCTTCGAATTCTCTGTCTCCCTCTCTTTCTGTCCCTCCCACTCTTGTGCTCTCTCTCTCAAAAATAAACTTTAAAAAAGTTGTTAAAGAATGTATGAATAAATGAAAGAACAAGAAGGTATGTATATATACGAAAGACAGGTTTATTTAAATGAAAGTGGTACTGGAAGATGGAATATGGTTTTCCTGCTCTACAATAAATGCTAAGTACTTGGTAAACACTTCACAAATAGAACTGTCAGTAGTTAGAATGCCATGAACTCTCTTCTGCTTCAACTCTCCCATAAGTTAAAAACTAGCAAAATAAGAGTAAATGGTCAAAATACTCCAGCACAAAGAATACAAAACAGAACAGCAGTTACCTGTTTTTTTACGATTCATGACATTCAAATATAAAAGTCTCCATGAAAAATATGCCACCTTTAAAATGAAAAGCCTAAGAGCCCTACAAATTCCCTCAAATAATTATAAATAATATACTAAAAGACATCTGGGTAAAAAAGCAATTTTTTTCTTTCTTTAAAACCAATGACCAGGGTTTTCCTTAGCCAAGTAAAAAGACTGTTCCTTACCCATAATTGCATGTGATCTTACCATGCGATTAATTCTACTAGAAAGTTGTTTGTTTTGACTAGGTAGCATACTGCAATCACCCATGGATAGAATCGCCATATGTTCTGATTTGGACAGTCCCAATTTATACCTATGGTCTCAACACAATTGTAAATACCACACTTTCACTTTCAAACAGTGTCCAAGTTTGCACAATAAATTATTTGATTACCATATATGTGAAACTTAAAAAAAAAATTAAGTCTTCAGTTCCTAAATCTGGATATTATAAGTCATTTGTCATTCAGTTTGAGACACTGTCCATGAGTGTTTCTGATATGTACCTAGTTAAGAACCACTGATCAAAAGTTCCTCAAAACTTATTAGAAATAAAAAACAAAACAAAACAAAAAACACTTAGTGACAGATGTGTAAATATTGAGTTTGCAGCAATCACAAAGACAATCTGGTGGCCAGTCTAAATGTGAATTTTTTATGATATCTTCATGAATGTTTAGCTTTGAATATACACAGGGGGTTTTACCTCATCACATATCTAAAAAGGAATGTGTGAATACTGTGTCAGGTATGACTAGATAGATGGTATACTGGACATAATAATATGGTTCAAACAATAAACTTATGCCTTAGGCAGGTCTTACCTAAACTGTCAGTGAACTTACTTTTCCTTATTTTATTTTCTCAATATAGAGGCAATTAAAATAATTTCATGTAAACATTATTAATATTTTTATTCTTTAAAGTATTGTTTTAGAATAAGTTTTCCAAGAATATAAATATGCAAATTTTATTTAGTATCCTCCTCATTAAATCCTTAAAAAAAAAAAACTAAGTATTTCATGTCATGTTTCTGTTTAGAGATGCTATCCTAATATTTATTGGCTTTTGCTGTGAACAAAAATCATGACAACGAAAACCTCTTGACTGCTTTCTCCTCATCTGAGAACAGCCTTTTCCTTAAGAAGAATCTACATATTCTGTTTATCAGTGGTTCAGGGTTAACAGGGGAAGCCAAGAAAGGCTTTCCTTTGACTTTTCATTCTCCCTGTCTTCCTTAGGTTGTTCCTCCCAGGCAGCCAAAGCTTCATTCATTTGAACAATGATTCTGATTTGGTAGCTCTGTCCATCACCCCAAAGGGCTTTGCAGGCCTTCATATGGAGACCCTGGCTTGCTTAACCAAGCTCTTTGTTGACCTACACAAACACCACTGCTTGGTCACCCCTTAGGGCTAGGGCATGCATACCAGCATACCGTCTACCTTGGAAGGGACAACCTAGGATACATGCTCCAACAGGATGCAGAAGCAGGCATGAGGTAACTTGGGCAAGGAATTCCAGGCTCAGGTTCCCATAGAGCTTGGTCTTGGGGTGGGGGAACTGCATGGGCCCAATTTTAGGCGAATCACTTGGCCATGGTGCCCTGGTAACCTTGCACATCTTTACACAGGCCACGCAGGCAAGCCTTAACCCTGGCTGATAGAAGTCTTGGTAAAATGCCCTGTGATTCTTGGGAAAACATAAGAGTATAGGTGGCTTCTGAGGAGATACTACCAGGTCATCTCCTTTCCATCTCTCTATCTACCAGGGATGCTGCCATGAGATGATTTCTTATCATGTTCTGGGTTCTGCTGAGTTATGAAGCTTTCTCTCCCCACAACCCCTACACTTAGGGCCACAGCTGCAGACTATAAACTGCTTGGCTTCAGCATGGAAGGAGCGTCTCAGCAACAAGGTGCCCCAACACTTACGTGGCTTCATCCTATCACCCAGGCCCTTTGGTTTTAGTGTTGTCCTGGGGCAAGGCATATGGGGAGCTGACACCTCGGTTCATCTTGCTTTTGTTATGTAAGTAATAAACTGTCTGGATCTAAAAGAAGGTTTGCTGTTTCTTGCCTTGCTGTCTCTTTCAGTCTTGTTGACTCCATAGTGAGGAGTGTGGCTAGAGGAAGCTAGAGCAGGGTCCTGGTGTGGGACCACTGTTGTCCTCTCTCAGAAAGTACTGCCGGCCAGGTGCACATAGAGATGGCAGCCTTGAATGAATGAGAATGAGTGACTGTGTGTGGATCCCATTCAGAAAGAGAACTGAGGAGACACCACAACTTAAGGGCAGGAAAAAATAAAAGTTATTTGAGGGTGTTGTTGTTGTTGAACAGCAAGCAAAGGAAGGCTAGAAGAGAATGGTTTGCAAAATAGGATATTGGGCAGTAGGAGTGTTGGGGAAATATATACTATAACACAAGAAAATACTTATATTTTTAATTATTTATTATTATTTATTTTTTAGAAAGAGAGAGCATGAGTGGGGAAAGACTGAGAAAGAGGGGGACAGAGGATCTGAAGTGGGCTCCGCACTGACAGCAGAAAGCCTGATGTGGGGTTCAAACCCACAAACTGAACTGTGAGATCATGACCTGAGCTGAAGTCAACACATAACCAACTGAGCCACCCAGGCATCCCATGAGAAAATACTTTTAAAAGGGTTAAAACAAACAAAGAAACAAGTTGCACAAGAGTATGCCCTTTGTGGTCCTGATTTTGTAAAACAAAACAACCAAAAGCACAGATTGGAAGTCAGTACATTTTTTTAACATTCTAGACTGTCAAATGAGCATAATTACATTTATAATTAGAAGATAAATATAAAATGGGTCAGTATAAAAGTGGCATTTAAAATGGTCAGAAGATACACTAAAGTAAGAGAAAGATAAACAGGTAATGTTTAGACAAAATGTTGAAAGCTAATTTAGAGGCATGTTGATTCTAATTAAGATTTTTAACATTTACTTAGACGGGTGCATTTTACCATAAATGAAGTAAAAAATAAACTAAAAGAATTTATATGCTTTTCAAATTTCTGACCTAGTGAAATTGTTGAATATCCTCTCATCTTTTAATTACCTTCCCCTTTGTGTAGGGCCATCCACTTTACCTGCCCCATCTAAGCAAGTTAAAGGCATTTATTCTTGAATGTTGGTAAGCAAAGCACATGCTGGAAGACATGAGGGAGTTTCTTAAAATGTAGATGTTTGAGGGGTGCCTGGGTGGCTCACTTGGTTAAGCTTCCAACTCTTGATGTCAGCTCAGATCATGATCTCACGGTTCATGGGATCAAGCCCGCATCTGACTCTACACTGACAGTGCAGAGACTGCTTGGGATTCTCTCTCTCCCTCTTTCTTTGCCGCTCTCCTCCCCTCCACAAGCTTGTGCACTCTCGCGCTCTCTCTTTCTCTCTCACTATAAATAAACATGAATAAAAATTATTTTAAAAACGTAGATGCTTGAGCTGTACCTTAGAAACTCAAGTATGGTCAGTCTGTAGTGGAACCTAGGAATCTGCATTTCCAATAAGCTTCCCAAAAGATTGTGATACTGGAGATCTAGGAAACATACTTGGAAAGATTTTGAATGAACAGAAAAACCCTAATTAAACATGAATATACATAATTCTACACCTCTGTTTAACCAAATGTCTAAATTTTTTGAGGCCATATACCTAGTTTCTTCATACTCTGACATTAATTACTCATTGCTATATTCATGTAAAAACAAACCCCTTTTAAAATTTATTTTCCTGCTAAAGGGAAATAACAGCCTAGGGAATTTGTAAACCACATACACCTCTCTTAATGAGTCTTGATGCTTATTGAGCTACTTTTACAAACAGAAAACTATTGTACCTCTCTTGAGTGTTGAGGCAGGATAAAAGGCTCAGTTAATAAATTTTGACCTCCTCAACCCCAGTCCCAGTCCCTCCAAATCTGGTCTTAATCTCAATCACTCTCCTACACTCTGACTTGCTGACTGGCTGACTTTGGAATGGACTTACATATGACCACTGTTTCTCTATTTTGAAAATTTTCTTCATCCTTCACTTACCAACACACATATCAAAGTTCATCTCCACTTAAAGCTATTTTAAGGTCTATTTTCTTCTTAAAAGTTGCCTATCTACCAACTCACACTTATTTCTCCTATATCTGAACTCTACTGCATTTAACAACAACTGACATATGCATAGGTCATGCAGAATGTATGTACTCAAGTAGACAACCATTCTATATATCCCTCATACCCTTCATTTATTATGACTTTATTATCTAGTCAATTAACTATTTAACAATCGCTTAAGCACCTATCATGTGCCAGAAATTTTTCTAGGTACTAAGAACACAGCAGTAAACAAAGCACCCAAGGAGCCTATATTCTAAAGAGAGAAGACAGACATTAAACAAAGAAATACATACAATATGGTAATAATGTAAATTATAACTCTTACTGAATGCCTACTAATGCCGGCTATTGTTCCAAGAGTTTTATGTTAACTCACAATCATTTAAGAGGTAGGCATTATTATTTCCATTTTATAGGTAAGGAACCCAGACACAGAAAGTTTCACGAAACAAGAGGGTGAGACAATATTTAATTCTAGACAGTCTGGTTCTAGCATTCACAACCTTAAATCTTCACCATGCCTTGCCATCAGTAATAAAAATATGTGCTATGAAGACTAAAGTACAGTGAGTGGGATAGAAAGTAATGGATAAAGTTGTTCAGGTAGGGCCTCCCTGATGATATTTGAACAGGTACCAGAAATAAAGTGGAGGGCCTGGCCCTGGGGATAAACAATTCTCATTCGGATAACAAGGGCAAAATTTCTGAAGTGGAGTTATGTTTGGCATCATGACCATTCACCAAGTTAGGTTTCATTTCAAATTTAGTAAAAAAGGACTGAGCTACATTTGACTTAACAAGGAACTTGTATTCAGCTAGAACAATGAAGATGCACATGTGTTGTACATTAAAAAGCTGTTGTGGCTTGAATACAAAGTACGAAGGTGTGGGGTCGTAGAAGATCAAGTCCAAGTCTGAGAAGTAGAAGAGGAATGACAGGATATGACTTTAGTTTTAAAAGGAAAATCTTCATTTCTCCGTGGAGAGTAGACTATATAGCAGCAAGAATAACACCAGGAGACAAATTAGATCATTTCAATAGCTGAGGAGAGGTTATTAAGGGTGGTAAAGGCAAAAGCATTAGGATGAAATCAGATCCTAAATAAATTTGGGAAGGGAAACCAAAGCGCTTTGCTTATGGGTTGGATGTGGTGTGGGAAAAAGTATATTAAAGATGGTCCACAGTTTGCACAGAGAACCAAGAAAAATGGAATATTCTGAAGTGGAGAACACCATGGGAGGAATAGGTACAGCTGTAGATGGTGAGGTGGTGAGGCTTTATAAGTCTGAGATACTATCAGACATCCAAGTGGTATTGTCAGATAAGTATCTGGAAAAGAAAAAGAACACTCCTGGAAAAAGGCAAAGGCCCAGTATTAAAAAGAAAAACAAAAATTCTGGCTGTTGGTTAGATGATTGGATTATATCCTATTGGTATCTATGATGGAAGTTCCACGTGGGTGATATCTGTACCTTGATACCATAAGGTGACGATGATTTGTTTAGTAAAAACTTGGTATACTGTAGACATTCTTAAACAATGAAAAATAAAATTCTTCATATAAGAAGCAAAACACAGGGGTACCTGGGTGACTCAGTCAGTTAAGCATCCAACTCTTGGTTTTGGCTCAGGTCATAATCTCACAGTTCATGAGTTTGAGCCCCTCATCAAACTCCATGCTGTTAGTGTGGAGCCTGCTTGGGATTCTTTCCCTCTCTCTCTCTCTGCCCCTCCTCCACTCATACACACACTCTCTCAAAGTAAACAAACTTTTTTTTTTTTAAGAATTAAAATCCCAAATTTACTCAAAATTTAATAGAATGCTCACTCTATGGATATTGTTAGTACATGTATTTGTGAGAAATTATTAGTATTTGTAGGATATAGCAAAAAAAATATAGAGATAAATTAATATCAGTATAAAATGACATTTCAGGGGCCCCTGGGTGGCTCAGTCAGTTAAGCATCCAACTCTTGATTTCATCTCAGCTCATGGTCTCATAGTTCATGGGATTGATCTGCTAACAGCAGGGACCCTGCATGGAATTCTCTCTCTCCCTATCTTTTGGCCCCTCCCATGCTTACACTCTCTCAAAATAAATAAATAAACATTAAAAAAGTAATTTTAAAAAAATGACATTTCATTTAAAGTTTAATGGATTAATTTTGTTTTAATGTATTTATTCATCTTATGTGATTTATAACTATTTAAAATTATATTAATTTGGTGGAATTTTTGAAGTCATTAAAATTACATATTTGGATAATACTGATATGGAAATATGAATATATTTATTGAAAAATTAGGACATAAAAATATAAGAAAATAGAATGGAAAAATATTAACAATCATTACCTCTAGTTTCTGGGAACCTAGGAGATTCTGTATTTTATTCTTTATATATTTCAATACTTTTCAAATTTACTACAGTGAATTTTTAATACTTCTGTAATGGAGGGGAAGCACAATATGTATATTGTGCTTTAACTATTTCAATTCCATTAACCATTCACACACGATTATTTAATTCATTGGAGAAACTAAATACATTCGAAAAATATAGTGGCTTGCTAATAGTGAACTCAGCAATTTTATTCTTTCTTAAGGATTTGTGTACTACTAAAGATTTCCCTTTAAGTGTCTTAAACCTAATTTACAAAGTTATTCAGAATTTACAAACTAATTTTGCAAATTCTACACAGTGCTAATTGTAAATCAATAACTCTCATCTTAAAGGAAGTAGAAGCAGCATGTTTTAACTCTTTGCCTTGCCCTTGGGAATGTAGAAACTAAAATCCCATCAAATCTGCCCTAAGGGCTTTTAAACTAGCTTTTATTCTTGGCTCCTATTTTATCATTTGCTAATCTACATGCTACATAACAAAACTGTCAAAGTAAGCACCTATATTTCAGATAGGTCATTTGCCTCACTGTGAAATGCATTTAGAGGAAACAAACCCAAGATTAAAAACATAACATTAGAATGTATTTTAATTTTCAGGAAAGCAACAAAATTTTTATATAAGCAACTTGTTCATAAAGGTAATACCTATAATAGAAAACTTAATGGACTGAAGTACCATTCTCCTTAAAGGCACATTTTTAAATCAGAGGGAAGCATAGCTAGCAGCAAACATCTTATTAAACAACAAGTGTGCAAATGTGAAAGGCAGAGCCTCTAGGGCCATGTTAATTATCTCAGGGTCAGAGGCATTAAGAAGACTGTCTGGCAGTTTCTAAGGCGGTCAGATGGCAATGCCAACACACAAGCCTCCCCAAGGTCTTGCAGTTACAGCACTGTCATATTTCAAATGACAGGTAATACTTATGAACATGCCGACACTAACCTCCTCAATTATAGTCAATGTCAAGGTTTTACAACTGGAGGAACTACTAATTTCTAACATATATATATGTGTGCATATATATATATATATATATATATATGTATGTGTATATATATATATATAGCCTGACAAAAAGTACTTTATAAAAATAAGTGTTTAAAGTAACTACTGCAAAATGCTAAAGACATCTTGGAATGCTCACACAAAGATTCTTTGGGTGTTTTTCCTCTTGGGGAAAACATACATTTTCTTTTATAATGCAGATAACTTTTCTGACATTTATAGTGTAAGGAAACTTCAGTGCAATTCGATGGGTCTGAATTCCATTCTCCTTGGTTATAGTGACATTTTATCACAAGTTATTCCAAGTCAGATCTATCTCATTTTTCAATATAACCACATTATCCTATTAAAATACAAATGTATAGGTGTGGTGTTATTTCATCAAGCTCCATTTTTTCCTACTTTTTACTAGAATGGCATTTTTCAGTGGGTTTGCATATATTTGCAGTTGATGTGCTAGCTCTGTCAACACCTACTATTTCTAGTTTTTCTTTTACCTATAAACCTACCAATAGACCACAGAGTCACTTAGATATCAGTGTATGGTTTTAGTAAACCTCGCATGGTATGACATTTGACACAAAACCAGAAGTCTCACTCAGGATCAAGCTTAGTATCCCAACTTTTAAAATCACAAGAATATGTCTAAGAGATTAAGTTCTAGTGAGAATTTTAGCTTTACCTGGATGGAGATTGTTAAGGGAAGCAGTTCACCAAAGGTGAGAGACATGGGAGAATGATCTACGGGTCTGGAAGGTCAGCCAAGGAGGCTGAACTATGAACAAAAGTTTTAAAGCTGTGGATTAGTAGCTCTTCCACTAGACATCTTTCATCCTTCATAAAACTTTCTCAATCACGGGTTCATGGATCATCAGTAAGCTTCACTAAATGGGGGCAGTTTGAAATTACATGCAAATTTCAATTTTATATGCATACCTATATTTTTTCTGGAGATAATATAATATCAATCTACTTCTTAAAGAAATCTATAACACTCAGATTTTAAACCGTTAAAATATACACTCTACGGAACTTTTTATTCCCCAAAATATCCATGTATAGATGGAACACATAGAAACAACTTCAGCTCAGGTCATGATCTCACAGATTGTGAGTGTGAGCCCCACGTTGGGCTCTGTGCTGACAGCTCAGAGCCTGGAGCCTCCTTTGAATTCTGTGTCTCCCTCTCTCTCTGCCCCTCCCCCACTCATGTTCTGTCTCTCTCAAAAATAAATGTGAAAAAAATAAAGAAAAACAAAAAAGAAACACACTGAAGGAAAAGATTCGTTTAAGAATCAACTAAGTTTTAATTTGCAAGTAATAGAATATTTTTATTTTCCAAATTTTGTTTGACAAAGAAGAGTTGGAATACTTAAGTATACTCATTTAGATTCTGAATATATGCTTATATGTATTTTGATATTTGTCTTATGAATTTAATACTATTTAGGGGATACCATCAACATATTTTTTAGTCACTTAGGAGACACGTTAATTGCTTTAAATGTATACAAATGTTTACGGGGCGCCTGAGTGGCTCAATTGGTTAAGCATCAGACGCAGGTTTTGGCTCAGGTCATGATCTCATAGTTTCGTGAACTCAAGCCCCATGTCAAGCTCTGTGTTGACGCTGCAGAGCCAGTGTGAGATTCTCACTCCCTGTCTCTGCCCCTCCCAGGTCACTGTCTTTCCCAAAAAGAAATAAACTTTAAATGTATAAAAATGTTTAGACCATAGGGAAAACACAACTTCTGAGGTAGAATTTTCAGAAAAATCTTTAATAATATTTACTTATTAACACATTTAGAATGTGTGAAACTTTGGCTGTATTAATGTACCTCATATAATTATGTCAGATCCTTAAAAAAAAAAAAATAACGCAAAATGAGCTTCCAAATTCAGTTCTGTCAAGGACACGTCAGGAATCTTAGTCCTCATTTTGATTCCATGTCAAATGTTTAACGATCATACTTAGGTATGTATTTAGAGATTTTCATATTTTCGAGTAACAGTCTAACAAAAAAGAGGGAAATTATTAAATCATAACAGTATACTTACTATTTTTGTTATCAGTGTTTCTACTGTGTGATACATGTTTCAGACCAACTTTCCCTCAGAATATAAGATGCTTTTAAGTGTTTTGGTTTGTTGAAGCAGAAGAAATCAGTGACTCAAACATATCAAAAAAGAGGATGAAGAACACCTCGCCTTGTTTACTTTTGATTGGCATAGGAAACCTTTTACTCTGTTAAGTGATAGCTGCTCTACTTTGCTGATACAGAGCAGCTCACATCTGGATTGCAAATTTTCTGAAGGTTAATTTCAGCTTCTAGCTAAAAGGGCCTTGTTTGTATTGACTTACATGGCCTCCTTACAGGCGAATAATTCCAGATACAATTTTAGGTCAGTTCCATCTAGATACTAGAAAAAAAAGCCCTTAAAGACAAACAAATGGAAGCCACTTTTCTGTAGGTGTTCAAAACAAATGTCTGCTCTGACCTGAAAACTTAAAAAGCAACCTTTTGCCATTTCAAGGTATTGCACATGAGCCTGGGTCACTGCCGAAAATATGAAATTCTAGGTAAGGGCAAGAAAATTACTCTCAACCTGTGTTTTATATGTATCTCTTTTTTGGGGAATGTCAAGGATAAAAAAAACACTGTATTAAGACCATGGTAACTCTCAAAGGCGTATATCTTCTATTGATGGAATAAAGATAAATAGTGAAGGCAAAGAATTTGGGGCAAAACATTTTAAATGCTCATCATTCTCATCAAGAATTCACACTGTCTCATCAAGGTTATCAGCTAGATTTTTATTATCATTTAAGCATCTAGTCACATGGACTTTTTTTTAATTAATAATTTATTTTTTAAATTTATATCCAAGTTAGTTAGCATATGGTGTAATAATGATTTCAGGAGTAGATTCCTTAATGCTCCTTTACCCATTTATAAGGGAACTAATTATATAATAAAATCACACTTATTTTTGTTGCTAATAGTTCTGATTTGGTACAGAATTTGTGGGAAGATGCGTTTGTAGTTGCAACTGGGATGCAATATTGGAAGTCATACACTATTTCTCCGCTAATCCTGCTCAGATTTGTAGACATTTAAGTAGTTACTGGTGTGCAACTTCATTTTTCACTTTAGGACTCAGTTGGCACCAACTTTAATTATTTATTAGATATATTTGTACCTGCTATAATCAAAGGCATCACACATTAAATCAACAAATAAAGCTTTAGTGTCGTGGAGGAGTGGGATGTGTTTGTGTGTGTGTGTGTGCGTGTGTGTGCGTGTGTGTGCGTGTGTGTGTGCGCGCGCGCATGTGAATGTGAATGTGCGTGTGAACAGGGAAAAATTATTTCTTGAGGAAATAATACACAAATTCAAACCCTCCAAATCCATCCATTTATCCTTCACTGAAGTAAATGACAGAGACAATGCTTAAGTGTGGAGGTTCCTACTGCAAGTGTTGCTATACACAGAGGATCTGTTAACCTAGGGACAGAGAAAGGCTGAAGGCTGAATCCTGCAGAAATGATCGACATTCTCCCAAGTTTTCAAAATAAACCACTGGAATCTCTTTAGATGTGCTCCCTAGTGCACCATAGATGCCTCTACTCCTTATCGATGCATATCTAGCCTATTTGGTTACTTAATCTGCCTAGAGTCCAAGGATATTGGAACTTGGTACTTTTCTAGGCAGTTTTTTCCCCTTACTTTAAACCACAGATGCCTTTCCATCTTTAACAGGAAGATACTGCTTCCCACTGGGTCAGGAACTTGAACGTTCCAACCTCCTGTCCACTTGTGGATAAATATTTATTTCTCATCTATTCCTCAGAAATTTCACCGGCCTCCAAAGTACATGAGGATGTTACAGAACATGTCTAGAAGTATGTATTTTCTCATCAATATTCCCTGGAAGTTTATAAGCATGTGTAATCTGTAGAATCAAGACTTTCTTCAGCACAGATTAATTTTTCAATTGTTAATTTAAAAATTATTTGTTAGAATGGGTAAAAAGGGATAAAAAGTCAAGATGAAGAGATGGTTGACAGACTCGAATTTCCCCCTAAACCCTTCAGATATTATATTTTCCTCATAAAAGAAATATTTGTAGAGTTTTCTTTTTTTTTTTGAAATCTTATGCACTCAAAATTTATGATCCCTTCATTTACGTGTTTGAAGATGTTCGCATCACATGTTGGAAATATATACAGCTGAACAACATGGGGATGAGGGGTGCCCACCACTGTGCAATTGAAAACATTTTGACTTCTCCAAAATTTAACTACTAATAGCCTCCTGTTGATAGGAAGCCTTACCATTAAGAGTCAATTAACATATGTTTTATATGTTATATGTATTAGACTATATTCTTATGATAAAGTAAGGAAAATATTACAAAAATAATGAGGAAAATGCAGTTACAGTACCATATTTATTGTCTTCTTTAAAAATTTTATCTGTAAGAGAGAGTGCATGTGTGAGTAGGGGAGAGGGGCAGAAGGAGAAAAGAGAGAACTCCAAGCAGGCTCCACATTCAGTACAGAGCCTGGTGTAGGACTCCATCTCACGACCATTAGATCACGACCTGAGATGAAATCAAAAGTCAGACACTCAACTGGCTGAGCCACACAGGCACTCCATACAGTACCATATTTATTTTTTAAAAAGCCACACAGAAGTGGACCAATGAAGTTTAAACCTATATTGTTAAGGTTTAATTTGTACTTACAAAATTTTTGAAGGTTTTCACAATAAAAATGAACTTTAAGTACCACATTCCATGTAGCATACACGGTGACCTTTTGGGTACATGTTATCTCTCTGTGACTGATAAGGAAACAGAACCAAATCACATGATGTGGTGAAGATCACATGGTTAGGATGTGGAAAAACTGGGATTCATACATGATTGATTGTACATGTGATTCTCTCAGCCAGCTATTATCCCGTCTCATCATTTAATAGTTTTTCAGTGGGTAGTGCTGTCCAATCTTATCCATCATTGACACAAGATAAAATACATACATATAAAAATACTTCTCATATGTTCTGTTCAACTTTGGACATGAAAACCCTCATTGTAACCTAGATTTGAGTGCACATATTTTGCTACCCTCCATTGGAGAGACTCTAACACAATTTTAAAAGCAAGCCACCAGATTATAGGTTAGAGTATTTAGAATAAAAAGCAATCATTACTACCAACCTAAAAGAGTGAGAATTTGATTCAAATTCAGTTTTTGAAATGCAGCATTTTAGTTATCTAACTTAAATCATCTCAAAAGATAACAGATGCTTTTAGACACCTCAATTTCTCTCATTTTTATACCTAATAAACATTTTTATACATGAAATGCTATTTGTATGCCTGGCGTGGGTGGCAATACTACCCTCAGACTCATCTCCTTTATTGTTGTGTATCACTTAGAATCTCAGCAACCCCATTAGATCACCTGATCTTCTGCAATGTATATGTGTTGCTCTGACAACTGAAAGCCGCTCTCCTCTGCTAGAGTATATGCAATTTTGCCAACTGATCTTCAGCTTATTAAAAAGTAAAACTGCAAAAAAAAATAAGGTTACTGTTCTTTTTTCACTCTAAAATCTTGTTCTCTCACACTACTTCAGTCTTAGCTTTTTTAAGTTTGTCTTTTTCATTATAATAGAACCCAATAATTTGCTGAGAAAATGAAAAAAATTTACCCATAAGCCATTTGATTTTTCTCATCTCTCTTATCTATGACTTCTAATAAAATTTAATCACTATAAAAAAATTGTCTTTTTAAGACATCATTCGGGCACGGTGCCTGGCTGGCTGAATCAGGAGAGCATGTGACACTTGATCTTGGGTTTGTAAGCTTGAGCACCAAGTTGGATGAAGATACTACTTAAAAGTAAAATTAAAAAAAAAATCTATCAGGTATTTCCTATTTCAGGTTATTAGACAAAAAATATCCATTTTGTCCTTTTTTCAATTTAGTAGTCCATTCCTTGACGCCATTTGCTAATTGTTTCTTTTTTTTTCTTCCTATACTTGAGTTTTTGTTGCTGTTGTTGTTTTTTAATGCTTATTTATTTGAGAGGGAGAGAAAGAGCAAGTGTGAGCAGGGCAGGGGCAGAGAAGAGAAAGGAGAGAGAGAGAATCTCAAACAGGCTCCATGCTGTCAGCCCAGAGCCCAGTGTGGAGCTGGATTTCATGGACCTGTTAGATCATGACCTGAGCCAAAATCAAGAGTCTAACGCTTAACTGACTGAGCCACTCAGTTGCTCCTATTACTAGAGTTTTTGACACTCTGCAAAGCAGAGATTTTTATAACCATACATAGATAGTCATCACAGAGGACTTGGGCAATAAAGTTTCTCACACAAATTGGTCAGTTTAATATTATATAAATATGTATTTATATTTAACTTATACATATTCTATCTTTTATAGTAGTATGTGGTTTGTAAAAATCATACATATTATTTAACTTCAGCTTCACAAACTTATGTGACAGAGCAGGTATTATTATCCTCATGTTTGTATAGGGGAACAAAACTGGAGGAAAGAAGAATATAGTCGTTTATATTAATGTAACCAAAAAATGATGGAAATGTTTTCTGATGTTAAGGAATCTTCTCACTGCTATCTCATAGTCCCACAGATTTGATAGTCTCCAAGTGGTGTTACCTTTACCAGGTAAACTTCATATACCTAATATTGTATTACAAACCCCTGTCAATGAACTAGCTAAGATAAATTATAGTTAGGAGAAATGCAAAGAGATATGAAACTAAACTCAAAACTAAGAAATCTGAGTTTTGTCCCTCAAGAAAGCTGTCATGGGGCGCCTGGGTGGCGCAGTCGGTTAAGCGTCCGACTTCAGCCAGGTCACGATCTCGCAGTCCGTGAGTTCGAGCCCCGCGTCAGGCTCTGGGCTGATGGCTCGGAGCCTGGAGCCTGTTTCCGATTCTGTGTCTCCCTCTCTCTCTCTTCCCCTCCCCCGTTCATGCTCTGTCTCTCTCTGTCCCAAAAATAAATAAAAAACGTTGAAAAAAAAAAAAGAAAGCTGTCATACCAGAAAGTACCATATTCTGTCCACAGAACCTTTATCTCTTGTTGAATCACATTGTCTTGCATTCTTACACAAAATTTTCCATTTTTATCACTGATGTCAAGAGGCAAACACATTTGTCACAAACTTATTTTAGTGTAGGATAACTATTATATAATCTAGCATTCTGCAGGGTAAGGCCTAAAGTATTTCTAAAATTTTGTGCCAGAAAAAGTAAGAAATTGATGTTTTCTACTTTTTTTTAATGTTTATTTATTTTTGAGAGAGAGACAGACAGAGTGTGAGTGAGGGAGGGACAGAGAGAGAGGGAGACACAGAATCCGAAGTAGATTCCAGGATCTGAGCTTTCAGCATAGAGCCTGATGCAGGGTTCAAACCCACAAACCGTGAGATCATGACCTGAGTCAAAGTAAGACACTTAACTAACTGAGCCTCCCAGGCGTCCCACCTACTTTCTGATAATAAAAGATCTGTAGCCAATGATGTTTCTTATTTTCTTAGGGCCAAGAGGAAGCTCCAAATCATATTAGTTTCTCAATTACAAAACTATTAAGTTTGATAAGATTAAGTACGATAGACATACTTTCTTCCTTTCTTACTAGTGTCTTTTCTTTCTTATTAGATGAATGCTATTTATAACATACTCCAATAATTTTCAGGAAAAATGAGGCATGAATTTAAATATGAAAATTATACTATAATAATGGAAAGTCAATATATTTGAAATTTCAAAATATTTCGTATATTTTATATATATATATATATACACATACATACATTTTATTCTGAATAGAGACGTGGGTGTATATGTAAATATATATGTATGTATATGTATATATTTATATATACATGCACATACATTCATACATACATTTTATTCTGAATAGAGTTTTATAATTGGAGTGCTGATTTGCATGCTTAAGGTTGGGAAATTATATTTGCATTCTATTAACTCCCAAGTTCCCAGACTGGTATCTGGTACATGGAAACAATTCAAAGCAACATATTTGTTGATTATTTTTATTATTCTTTTTAGAAGATCCATTTGTGAGCAAGTAATAAAACATTCTACTTGTTTCTAAATAGTAGCAAATTTACCGTATTATTATCAGCCTTCTCAAATGTGTACAAAGATTGTAAAGGATATTTACCTAAAGAATTAATTGTTATTCATTTTTTTTAGGTCTGGAAATATTTTGACAGGATAAAGATCATGTTGGAAGACTTTCAGATAGAAATAGTGGCTTAAGTCCAAATATCTTCTAACCAACCAAGGAAAAAAAAATTTCACAATCCTTTTATCAATCAAAACAAATTCTAGGAAATTTGAGATCTGCTACGGTCTAAATGTGTGTGTGTGCCTCCCAAATTCATATGTGAGGCCCTAATGCCCAATGTAATGGTGTCAGAATGAGGGGCCTGTAGGAAGTGAGTAGGTCATGAAGTGCTGCCATCATGAATGGGATATGTGTTCTTATTTAAAAAAAAAAAAAAAAAAAAGACCCCACAGAATTTCCTAGCCCCTTCCAGCATATAAGGAGACAAGAAGCCTGCAACCTAAAACCAAGATCTCTCTCGCCAATGCTGGCACCCTGGTCTCAGACTTCCAGACTCCAGAACTGGGGCAAATAAATTCCTATTGTTTATAAGGTATTCAAACTGTGGTATTCTGTTACAGCAACCTGAATGGACCAAGACAAGATCCTTAAATGAAATAAATCTGAGAACACTCGGAACAGACATAGCATTGCACTCATCTTTATATCCTCAGGGTCTAGTAAAGAGTTGGACCCAAGGTAGGCGCTCCACAAATTTTGAATGGATGCAGAAATGGATCATTTAAAATGATGCTGGTAGAATATGTGCTTTGAGCTGCTTTTCCCTAGTAAGTTAGCAGGCTAGGATTTGGTGTTTAGTTTCTGGCCAGAAATAGAATAAAAGGTATCTAGATGTAAAGGGTATTAATCTCTTGAACTTGGCCTTATTAACTCTATGCTTTAACCAAGACTGAGCTAACCAGCCATGGCTACAGGGAACAGCAACATTCATGTCCATTAACTGCACCATTCTCTCTGTCTAAATATTATGTACTTGGATGAAAGGCACTTTTCAGAAGATATTAATACATAGTATGTTTGTAATCTAAGCCAAAATCAGAACCCATATTTCAGGTAACTCTTCAATGTTCTCTATTCTCTGAAATCAGACTATGAAGGTCCTTAAAGTTTCCCTATTAAAACCTCTAGACCCCAATTCAGGAACATTCTATTAAGAGTTATAAGGCATTTATTAGTACCTTTAAAATACCCAAGTTCTTCAAATGCAACATTTGTATCTTCTTCAATATCTAGCATTCAACCATCAATTGGAAAACAATGATCAAATACCTATGATGAGCAAGATTCTCTTCCACATGCCCCAGAGATACAAAATATGACAAACAGTGTTGCTTCAAGGAGTTTATGGCTTAATCTAAAAATGAGATGTACATATAGAAATATAAATAAGTCCCCCCAACTATTAAAAAGCAATGCAGAGAAGGCACATTAGGCAGTTTTGCAGATAAGAAGGGCTGAACTCTGAAGATTGAAAATGAAAGTAAGACTATGCCAAAGAGACTTGGCAGTTTTATTTGTCCACAAGTTCAATATGAAACACTTGAGGGGGAAAACCGTGAGATCACTGAAGTTTGTACACATCTTTATTATAGCACTCACATTGATTTTTAATTACTCCTACCATGTTTGTTGTCCCTAATACCTTGTGAGCTATTTGAGGATCAGAGTTGTATCCCTTTTATCTTTGTGTACCCAAGACATCACATAGTACTGTGTGTTGTATTAGCTCATGAGATAGGTGTTCAAATATTTACTGAACACATATACTTTGCATCAGGCAATGGGAACACTGTTTAACAAAAGAGACATGGTTCCCACCCATATGGAGTTTACAGTCTTGTGGATAAGAGGCAAATGGATGAAGGAAAGGATGGATGGAAGAATAAATGGATGAACTGGGCATGCCTAGCACACAGCAACTGCTTGTCAACTCTTTCTCCTTCTGATAAATTTCTTTCACTTGCTAGATATATCCTGGTATACCATCCTCCAACTGATTATTACAAAAGTGTAGAAGAGTTTATCACCTGCTCTTCTGTTTATTCCTACCAGTCAAGAAATTTTTGTTAAGTTTTATGTTCTATAGTCAGTATTCTGAAAATGACAGTGTTTTCTCCCAAAAGACAAAATACACTACACTATTGAATATACGTTTATAAACAACGCTGTCTGGAGATGCTAATATATTTGCTGGGGGTAGGTAGCCCTGGTCAGGAGTCCTAGAGACACAGGAGATGTGGAGAAAGAGACAGGAAGAGAGGAAAGAGAAACCGGCGTCTGTTATAATGGATTATATGCAGGCAGTTTAGCTAGTCACGCTGAAGGAACTGAAAAGCCATTGGAGAACTTTGAAGTGGCAGAATCAAAGTGATATTTTAGATAATAACCCAGCAATTAGACATAGTCTGTATTGTTACAGAGATAAACTTAAAACAAGAAGGGCCAGTAAGGATACAACTACAATAGTTCAGTGATGAACTTTAATTGCCTAAACAATGGTGGTATCAAAGGTACCAGAAATAAAAATGAAGGTTTCAGCTTGGAGATGGGAGAAGTGGTATTACCACAAACAAGATCAGATCCATCAGGGAGAAAAACAAAAACAAAACCCAACAACTTGGAATTAGGAGAAAATAAATGAATCTAGAGAACAACATATTTTCAAGTGTAATTAAATGTAGTTAGGTGGAGCTCTGTGAGTAAAGCTCTGAAGATCAGTTTGAAACTTACAAATGTAAAGAGTAAACATTCTTTGCATGTTAAGAAAATTCTTCACAAATCTCATTATCAACATTAATATTAGTGTTGAATAGCTAAAAAGTAATTTCTGGTTTTTCTCTGAAAGCAGCAAGTACCAAGACCTACCAATCCTTCATGTATTACTATAGTAATATAAATCATGACTTTGGGAATCTGCCAAGATTAATGTCAGGCTCCATGGCAGAAAGAGGCAGAAAGAGGTCCCTGAATGCTTTATACCATGCATGTCCTACTAGAATCTGTGAATTTCTAACATTCATTCATTCATCTGTCTGTCCATCCATCTGTTCATCTGTGTTAACTAAGGGCTTGTTCTGTGTAATACTGTGATGGTGTCTGGGATTCAGTTGAAAACAATAGGAGAGATCTATCCCGTGTCTCCTGCTCTCATGCAGGTCACATATTTCCTGGACTGAAAAACAAAAGCATACACTTAAACTTCTACCTACAGATATCTCAGGCCAACACTAAGGAAGTTTATCAGACAGGTAAACCTTGTAGGCAATGAGTTGAAATCACAGAATAAAAAGGCAAAAATATACTGAGTAACATTTGATGCCGCAGAACAGACTTAGGTTTTCCCATCATAGATTCAGGGAGCC
This sequence comes from Panthera uncia, assembly GCF_023721935.1. NCBI lineage: Eukaryota > Metazoa > Chordata > Mammalia > Carnivora > Felidae > Panthera > Panthera uncia. Next base: position 89,351,860 of record NC_064810.1, read on the forward strand.
CAGATTAATGTCATTCTAAAGCAGGATATAGTTATGCTCTGCAACTGCTTTGCATAGTTCCACAGGGAAAAGGGAAGGAGGAAAGGGGCTGAAAATGGTAAGTGAAATGAAATTAGATCATTGGTAAGCTCATAACTTAGGTTCATACCATTTGGTCAGTTTTCTAATGGCTATAACTTAATGATTCAATTAGTTTCTTGGGAACAAGGATAAGTGCATGTTCAATGTTCTGTATCATATTACTGATTAGAATCTGCCAAAGCCATGTCTAACTAAAGCTTATGAGCAATGAAACCAAAAAATATTTTATATTTGTTGTAGTTCCGTGATGAGTAGATAGACAAATACACTGTTGACAATAAAAATAAATAAAACAAAATTAGTACACAGAATTATTTCCTCAAATACTATTTCCCTAGTTGATAACTGTCTTATTCAGTTGTGCAATGTATTAAACATCCACCCCATGCAAGGCAGACACTGTGCTAAGTGCTGTGAAGGAAATAAAGATGACCTGTGGGGGTGTTTTTCATGAGCACCGTTGAGAATCAATGTTACACATTTCAATAAATAGCAGTGTAGGTCACATAATTTATGTGAACATTATTTTTAAGATATAAATCATAATAGCATAAGTAGTGTAATATTATGCCATATAGTAATCATCAGATGATTGAGAGTATGGTAGTACATTAGTTAAACTATGATATTTCAAAAATACAGAAGAAATCAGGAGAATTCTTCCTTCAAGCAGATAAATAAACAGAAAAATATTAAATTCCTTGGTGTGAACACTTGTCAAAAAGAGATAAACCTCCAAGAAGATTCTGAAGTTTACACAGTTGTTCTCCTATGTAGGTCTAACTATACCAATGTGTATAAAACATTGGTACATTATTTGCAGTGGAGGCACTGTGTAAACTTATATTCTTTTGGAGTGTTGTGTCTCTTAAATGGGAGGAATCATTTTCTTATTTACAAAGAAGATCACACTTGTCACTTTTAATAAGTTGAATCCCGTGTCATCTATGGTAGTGAAAAATATACCAATTGATAAATTACTTTCATAATCATTAAGGTGTTTGTATATTTAGTGAGCTAAGGGTAAACAGAATTAAGTTTATTTAACTCTCCATTTCCAATGGGTCATCAACCTCTAAATTGTTCACACTGGTTTATGAACAGCCTGTTAGATTTACCATGTCTAAAAACAAAATCAAAGTATGTCTTCCATTTATAAACACTTCCAGTATAATTCAAAAATTAAGAACTCAAATCTCTGAACAGATGTACTAATAGAATTCTTAGGCCACATCCTATTACTTTTTGTATTTTGTTTATGAAAAATAGCCTGGCACTTGTCAATTTGCCTGCTTCAGTCACCTCTTCCAAAAGCGTCTGAAAAAGCCTAGTAAAATCCCAAATATACAAGGCTTTGTAAAAGGCATGCCCAGTTCACCTTGTGAGTGTATTTGATGGATGTTTTATATACTAATTTTGACATTGATATAAGAGCTGTGAACATGGAGAAGTCCTCCCCGTACATCTTTACTGCAAATGGAAATATTGCTACTAAAGACAAGCTTGAGTCAGTATTTAGAATGATTGATAATTTTGAATATAAACATGGAGACCTCTTATCCAGAAGGTGGCATGACTGCGCTAGATGCTGATATCATTTTTGACAGGTTTTATGAGACCCTAAACAAGTGAGGGATGATGTTGCAGGACCACCTTTCATATACTTGTCACTCTGATCTCCTGCAGTAATGAACTTCAGGGGCTCTGCTTAGTAGCAAAAGCTATGAAACCTAAGGAATGTACATGTGTCTCAAAAACTGCCTCAAGTAGACAGAAGGGCCTGGCAAGTGCTCAAACCTGATCTTTTTCTTTATTCTGAAGTAGAGAATAGAGTAGAAAGCTGCTTCAGTGCCAAAAAAGAATGGCAATTGGAAATGTTATTTAGTGATAAGTGGACATTACCCAAGGTAGAAAAAAAAGAACTTTAAAAGAAAATTATTCTGTGAAGAGACTGTTCTGTTTCTATTCTTATTCTGAGTCTTCATAAATGAATCCTGAAGAACTCTGAAATGTCTTTTTATTTAGGTGAAAGTATTTTCAGGAAAACATAGATTACCAATCACATAAAAATAAGCCTGCTGACTCCTGAGAACTTTGGAGGATAAACTAGGACACACTGTCACTATAATAAGGTTCTAGGAAGGTGGATTCCTTGTATGCATAGAATTTCATGACCTTTTCCTGTTCCTGCTGACATCCACGCTGTGCCAGAATTAGTTGGACAGATTCAAATCCCTGGTCTGCCACTTAGTGAATAACCTTGGGCAAGTTACCTGCATCCACCTTGCAGGGTGGTTGTGAGAATTAGCAACAGAATGCAGTATTTAGTTTAATGCTTACAACACAACGGGTACTCAGGAAATAGCTACTTTACTTAGTTCAATCCCACTATGGCACAAATCAGTTACACAGGACATAGGAAATTAACTTACATGTCTATGTAAATTGAGGTGAGCACATTGTTTAAATTAATTCAATGAAGTTATTTCTGCCACATCCAATCTTTGAGGTAGTTATGCTGCCTCCTTAACTAGAACACCCTACACAAAAAACAAAATGCCATTACGATGCACATGACCCTTCATACAAAATTTCGATTTGACTTTCCCAGGTCAAATGCACATCTAATTATTGAAAGACAGAAGTCTAATACTAAAAAATTATATTTCTCGTATTTAATGAAGTTTCTGTAATTTTTGTATATTTGTAAAAACAAACACATTTTAGGAAGACAGAAGGAAACCTCGGAGATTACTACTTTTAATGATATCTCAGAAAAAACACTCTTAGTATTGTGGGCTTACTCCTTTCAGATACACTCTTATACAGAACTAGTATCTTATAGTGCATATGTGTTTTATAGCATGTAATACTTAGCAATATATATTTCTTGTCAATAGATAGTTTTGTCGCATTGTTTTAATGGACCACAGAATATTCTATCATACAGACATACCACATTCTATTACTAAAATTCTTAAATTATTAGATATATAATTTATCACTATGAGGAGACTATTAATGCTTATTTTATCTGGTAGTGTGTGTCTAACTTCTCGTGCTATGCTTACCACACAGAAGAAGCAAATATTGTTGGTAAAAAAAAATAAACAAATAAAAACCTTTGTAATTCTATTCATTCAGAAAATATTCATAAAACAGAACTCATACTAAAGGTCTGAAAGAACAATGTACAATGATAATAACTAATGAGTATACAGAATATCTACTAAGTTGTTTTAAATGTTAACTTATAACTTGTTTTCTTATAAAATTAGAGAATATTTTAAATCTAATAAACAGTGAGCTCTTACTATTAATATACCCCACAGACACATGAGCTTTGGAGATACAGAAGTAAATAAAACTAAAGAAGTCCTTCTCTAATGGGGAGGAAAAGAGAGTACTAAACAAGACATTCTAAAGGATATTGGTAGTTTAAGACAAATAGCAAGGAGACAGTATAGGGAGCTTACTTGATTGAACCAATAAAAAATGAGTTAAAGAAGGGCTCCCTAAGAGCACAAGTTTTAAGCTGATATTTAAAGAATGAGTAGAACTTGTCTAGGTAAAGACAGTGGATATGAGTAATCCAGGCAGTGGGAAAAATGATGAAGACTTAAGAGACTATTATTAAATAATGAAGGAACCAAGGAAAACCTAGAAAGACTGAAGCATACGGACACAATGAATAGTGTTAGAATGAGGGTGGGAGGTAAGAAGCTCACATAGGACTTTGTAAGCCAGGTTTAAATCTCAGAGTTTATATCTTTAGGATATTGGAATCAATAAAGATACATTTCAAGGTGCAAGACAAGAGAAGCAGGAAGATTAATTAGGAAAAAACTCTTACAGTGATCTAGGTGAAAGATGCTGTAGTCAATGTAGATTGAAAGGAGTAGAAAGATCCCTAAAGTACTCACACAACAGAATTAAATGTTCTGGTTGTGGGCACAGTTTCATTTCAACTTTGTGGCTTAGTTTCATTTTAACTGCTATCACGTAAGGTAAAAATTTATTCTTTTTATTACAGTTCAAGCTACAAAATAAGTTGCTTCACTTTTGGATTTTTGGGGGGTATAGCAGAAGCTGTTGTTTGTCCTAATACCCATTCTCTTCTCCTTTATTAGTAATAGAACTCTTGATTTTTAGGTAGGCGTATATCTACCAGGAAGGAAAGCTATAGCTCCCAACCTACCTGGCAGCAAAATGAAGCCATGTGACTTACTTCTAGCCTAAAAAATAGGAACAAAAGTTCAATGTGTGGCTTCTGAGAAGTATCCTTAAAGGGAGGGTGTGTGACCTTTATCTCCTTTCTTCCCACTGACAAATGTAGAGGTAATGGCTAGAATTCAAGAAATAATCTTGACCTAGAGCAGAAACCATGTGAGAAATACAGTGGGATGAGACAGATGGAACATTATGTTAACCCTTGTCTTCCTTCATGCCTATCTCTGGAATTCTTTTAGTAACAGTGAATTTTTTATTTTGTTGAAGTCACTGTTATTTGGCTTCCTATCTTACACATTATGCATTATGTCTTGGGTTTATTAATTTTATAAACATCATCTTATGGATAAATGTCCTGAAATGAGAGAGACTTATGTTTGTATCTTTTGTGATTTTCAATATAAGTTCAGTGAGCTTCTTTTTTAATTGGCCATAAGGGGATTTCTTTTATAAATTAGAGACACTATATTAATTTCCTAGAGCTGCTATAACAAATTACCACAAACCGGGTATCTTAAAACAACATAAATTTATTTTCTCATAGTTCTGGAGACAAGAAGTCCAAAGATGAATGTGTTGGCAAGATTGAATCCTTCTGAGGGTTCTCAGGGAGAATCTGTTCTATACCTCTTCCCCGGCTCCTGATGGTAGCCAGAAATATTTGACTTTTCTTGGCTTAAAGACTCACTACTCTAATGTCTGTTTCTAATATGGCATGAGATTCTCCCTCTGCTTCTGTCTTCACATGGCTCTCTCACTAGGATACCAGTCATTGGATTTAAGGATCGCCCTAATCCATTAGGACTTCACTTTAATTTGATTACCTTATTTCAAAACAGGTCACGTTCACAAATCCTGGAGATTATGATTTCAATGTATCTTTTCTTTAGTGGGGATGCAAATCAACACATAGTCCTTGCGATCTTTAAAAATATCTTATGGGGGTGCCTGGGTGGCTCAGTTGGTTAAGCGTCCAACTTTGGCTCAGGTCATGATCTCAGATTGACGAGTTCAAGCCCTCCATTGAGCTCGGTGCTGACAGCTCGAAACCTGGAGGCTGCTTCATATTCTGTGTCTCCCTCTCTCTCTGCCCCTCCCCACACATGCTTTGTCTCTCTGTGTCTAAAACTAAACAGCAAAAAAAAAAACAATTTTAATATTTTATGAACTCTTAATACTTTGCATTCTTTAGTTTCATTTCCAAGTTCCTGTGAAATACAGTTAAGGTCAGATTGTCTGGGAAACATCAAACTAAACTTCTCTTCTTTCTATATTTTCCATGAAAAAATATAAAATTTAATATCTTAACATTACTAGCATCTGTTCATTATTTCAACTGACTTTACCTTTATCAAGTCTTCTTGATATAATTTTGGGAAAAAATACAAAGCAGAAACAAGTTTTCAGTTTTTTCCCTAAAAATTCCTGAATACCATACAGATATATTTCTAAATAAAATTTGTATATAACAGGTATTCAGTATATATTTAACAAATAATGGAAAATAGTATAATTTGGTCTCTTTATTAAAATGTACAATATAAGTTATAATCACTTGCTTAATCAAGAAGTATTAAAGAGTTTCAGGTAAATATTATACTATTTACCTATTTATACTTGATTAAGTTCTGCTTAATCAAGAAGTACTAAAGAGTTTCAGGTAAATATTATACTATTCATAATATCAGTTTTCCTCCCAAAAATGTTGATGAGTTCTTGGTGGGGAAAAACTTATAATGTAACCTCCCCCTTGCCAACAAATAGAGGACTGGCTATGAGATTTATATCAATAAAACTGAAAACTAAATTTGAACACATTATTTATAATAAATCTTTTAAAAGTTACCATTTGATATATGGTATTAGGATAATTTTTTAAAGACTTTAACCTTGATAAAACATATTCTGTTAAATTTTGCCACCAAAATATTTGATAAAGTATGAATTTTGTTGTAGCAATATAAATAAGATTTCTTCAAAAGAAGTTGATCCTTATATTTAGTTTACAAAATTAGAGTTTAGCATATGTTAACAGAAAATTGGAAATTTAGATCTAAATTGACTTTTAATAGCCACCATGAAACTAAATAATTTATCACTCTTTTTTCTGAAACATACCCTATTTAATATACTCAGTAAGGCAGGAAAAGGCCTAAACATTTCTTAGTGCCTAAGCTGTGATGAATAGATATCACCATAAGTGCTTCCTAAAATTAAGCATCTTTATGCTTTATCAGGTCTCTAAGACGATAACAGAAATCAGCACACTAAAGTGTGTCATGAGAGTGACCACTCGAGCAGCGACCGTTCAATGCCCCGCTCTAATGGCAGGAGAGGCTTTGCCCTAATGTTCAAGTAGTTTTATTTGGAATGTGTTTCTCATGTTCTCTTAAGAGCTTTTCAAAAACGCATGCACCCATATACATGGATTAATAGAAAAATCTGGCAAAAAAAAAATGCCTTCAAATGTTACGGTCATGGTTTCAGTTCACATAGTAAACAGTGAAGCTGAACATGACACTGATGTGTTAAGTTCCCCAACTGGTGTGCTTTTAAGCCTAGTGTCAGAACATAATAGGATTTTTAAATTCAGTTCTTTGTGCCCAATTATGAGCTTTATAAGTCTGTGCTTCTATGAGATGATATACAATTGATTTATTTGAAATTATATAGTGCTTGCCTATTTGACACTTGTTATTGAAAAATTCTAATAAGCACCGTATGGACAAACATAAATTACTCCTTGAAATGTGGAGGAGGCATTCCTAAACTACATATAGAATGTGAGATTCAGGACCTTTATGAAACTGAAGAAGGGAGAGGGGGAGGGAGGAATGAAAGGAGAAAAAAAAAAAAGGGGAATAAGTGAACAAAATGAATTTTATATTTCCATTTACTGTGCCCTAAAAACATAAATAGAGTCAGGATTTAAATCCTAAATCTAAAGAATAAAAGTTGTTGGTACTTCTATTCTTGTGACCTACTCTAATTGTACAAAGAATGTTTTCTAATCCTGGAAAAGCAAGCAGCATTAAAATGTTGGTAATAAAAGCTAGAAGAGAAATCTACTATTTTATAGTTTATAAACATTTAAAGTACACCATCTACCTCCTTTCCAAATTATAGGTCTCATTCATTAATTTCCAAATGGTTCATGTCATTTATTCATTTTTTCAACCTTTATTTTATGAGAACCTTTCATTCTGGATACCAGGAATACATCATGAAACCAAAATTAAAAAAAAAAAAAAAAAAGAAAAAGAAAAAAAGTCTGAACTCAGAGGCCAACTGTCTCCTTCTCAAAAGGGATAAAATGGAACAGTAAAATATATTTTATATCAGATGATGATAAATGCTAATGAAAAAATAAGAACAGTGAATAGGGAGTACATACAATGGAAGAGGCTACACAATTTTCAATATCGTTGCCAGGAAAGGCATCAAGGATATGAGAGAGGAAGCCACACAAATATCATAGAGGATGCATCCAAGAAAGAAGGGACATCACGGACAAACACCAAGAGGTAAACACATACCTATCCTATGTGAGGAATAGGAGATGAGGTCAGAACAATGTAATATGGGCTCACACCATTACACAGGTGTGTACACATGTGTTTCTGATCATGTAGAGACCTATGAGCCACTGTAAAAATTAAGTAACTTACTTAATAGCACCCTAATAAATGACAGACGTAAGATTTTAACTTAGATGTCAGTCTCTGATCCAACTTTCTTAGAGTGTACCACCTACAGATACAATGCCTGAACCTTTAGTATTATGGGTTTAAGGCCTAAACTCTGCTATGTCTAAAACTTCTGGGAAATCCTTAATCCCACGATGGTTCTCAAGGCTAAATGGAACATAAGAAGTGGAAATCTGCATAGGTGAGAAAGAGGAATTTAGGAAAACCTGAACTGTATTATAATAAGGACCATATCTGGAAGGATTAACAAGTTATAAAATACTCAGGAATGTAGCTCAAATTCTGAGACTTCCAAAAACAGAAGACAGCTATCAGGACAGCTATCACAAGAATTAGACAATTTACTAATTGATCCAAATTTGTACACACAGGATGTAACAGACAAAAATATAAAATAGTACATATCTGTTACTAAATTTATACAGTGGTTTTATTCTCAAAAAGTTGATTTCAAAAAATATATTTAAATCAAAATCAATTTTCTTACATAAAAAAGGAAAATAATTTTTAGAATAGAGATCAGCAAACTTTTTCTATAAACAGCCATTTAGTATATTTGAGGCCTTTCAGGGTATATGTTCTCTGTCACAACTTCTCAACTTTGCCATTACAGTGTGGAAGCAGTCATGGACAATACTAATTGAATGAATGGGCATGGCTCTGTTGAAAAAACTTTATTTACAAAAACAGGCAGTGGGCCAAATTTGGTACAAGGGCTGTGGTTTCCCAATCGTCTTCTAGAAAGATAAAAAGATAACAGCCATAACACAGTAATTATGAAGTATAAAATAATTCACTGAAATAGTACCTACATAAAATGTTTAATCAGAAATAAATATTTATCTCTGAATTAACTCACAATGCCTCAATATTAGCCACATTCTCTCCACTGTCTGTTATATAGAGGCTTTTTCTTGGACACACTTGGTATGTTCTAGACATAATACATTCGTTAATCTTACTGGCATTGCTATACAGTTTTGTTTCTGTGTTTTTTTAAATAGTCTTTACAATGTAGCTGATAACCTTCATATTGATTGTAATAGTAATAGTTTTTTATTGTTTTTCCATGTTTTTAACTTAGGTTATAATGTTACTTAATTTTATTAAAATGATCCTTAATAAAGACAGTGATTCACAAAGCATAAGTCTTAGACGATCCCAGTAGTATAGTCTGCTGGGAGGACGCTGGAGGGAACACAATTTAGCATTGTATTCTACGTGCGATAAGACCACTTTCTCTTGGCACATGTCAGACCTCAGGACCTTTCCTGTACCCATGTATTGCTTAGGGTGTTCTTGACTATAATTAGCAGCAAGCCAACTCAGATTTGATAAAGCAAAAAGGAAAAGAAAAAAACTTTTAGAAGGACACAAGGGTAGTCAACGAATAACCAAACTCAAGTCTAGGCCAGAATGTATCAAGGCTTCAGGTACAACAGGAGCTACAAACTTGAACACCATCAAGATTCTCTAACTCTCTTCTCTGCTCATCTGACTATTGGTTTTATTATTCTCTTTCTCAGCACATGGCATTTCTTTATAGTCAATGGAAAACAGACTTGCTGAGAGTGAATAACTTTTTATATGGGAAGCAGTTCACTGACCAATAAGCTGGGTGAGTGAGGTAATTCATCAGGCTGTGAAACTTGGGATAATCAGAAATAGTCTTTCTACAGTGGGTGAATCTGTAAGATTATGGTAGAAGCTCAACTTTGGGCCCATAAACTATGGCCAAGAGACTAGGGCCATGTACAAATAAGACATCCCTCAAGAAAGTTCTATGAGTCAAAGGGGGAAAAAATCCATTCTGGGAAGAATGAGAGGTGTGTTATATATTAAATCAGGAAGCACTGCAAATCTCAAGAGCTAAGACATTTTGGCAGGAAGTTAAACTCTGGTAATATTTTTTTTAAGTGTATTTATTTTGAGATCGATTGAGACAGCATGAGTGGGGGAGGGGTAGTGAGAGAGGGAGAGCGAGAATCCCAAGCAAACTCTGTGCCATAAGCACAGAGCCCAATGTGGGGCTTGGACTCATGAAACCCATGAGATCATGACCTGAGTGGAAACCAAGAGCAGATGCCAAACCAACAAAGCCATCCAGGTGCCCCAAACTCTGGTAATTTTAAAATTAGTACTTCTATATTTACAAAAGACAATAACCTATTATTTATATAATGTCTAATATATGGTGTGCATAATTTGAAAAGTGGGTGAAAGTGTAGGTTATGTGTTGGAATCCAGTGGAAGATGCACAACTAGTGGCAACTGAGAGCCCTGAAATATCCCGTATTGAAAGAACATCCTTGTCTTATGATACTAGAGAATATCAGTAGACAAGGGCTGATAAGAATAGAAAAGACATTAGGGTAAAGGCTGCCAAGCACCAAAACAGTCCACCAAAAGCCACTGGGCAGTAAGATCTCATCAGCGAAACTTGTTTCACTTTTACTCTCAACTGGCCGAAAACTATTTGATGAAAGCTGGTAAATTAATGACTTCACCCAGAAGAAGCCATTTCTCCCATTTTATCCTTTGAGATAAGCATGCCTTAAGTTCAGATAGAAAATGGCACTAGTTAAAGCTATATTAAGAGAATTTTGCTGCCAAAACAAACGTTTTGAAGCAATAACACAGAAGCAAGATGGTGATACCAGAACAAGTTATGGGAACAGACTGGAGATGCTGAATGAAGGTTAAGTGCTTTAAGGCTCTTAGAAAGTAATGTTCTCTCAGCAAAATATTCCCCAGTGTGCACTTATCCTTTTGGAAGATGTGGCATAATTGACTTTGAGTAAATAAAAATAAAGCTAAATAGTTTTAGACCATATGGCTGTTGTCTAATGTTTTACTTATTTGGACTACAGATAGCCAACGGTATCCCTCCATCACTCCCTTAGTTTTTCTGTAGGGAATAAAGATTAACAGCAACATTATTGGCCAAGTTAAAACCATGTGTTACATAAGATTAGTTTACAATAATATTCAGTATGGGGTTAATCAAGATCCAGCCCTCAACTGTAGATCCACCAATTTTAATCACTGCCTATAGCTGTGGTGAGGGGAAGGGGGGGGGCGGTTAAACTCCCATCCATAAACACTCTCACCCTGTATGATTAAACTCAAAGGTAGCCAAAAAACATTTTAGCAAATCAATTTTTAAAGCTGTAAGTAAATATTATTTTTATTTTTGTTTTTAAATATAATTACATTTGCATAGTAAAATTTCCAAAAAAAACCCCATATATTAAAGTGGAAACTACTTATTCATGAGTAACTGTCAATTTTCAGTTCTGTGATTTTTTTTTAAGTCTTAATTTTAATTTCAGTTAGTTAACATACAGTACTATATTAGTTTCAGGTGTACAATATACTAATTCAACACTTCTATACAACACCCTTCTTAATCATGACAAGTGCCCTCCTTAATCCCTATCATCTATTTAACCCATCCCCCCACCTAGCTCCCCTCTGGTAACCAGTTTGTTCTCTATAATTGTTTCTGTCTCTTGATTTGTCTAATTTTTTTTTCCCTTTAGCAAATCAATTTCTTTTTTTTTTTAAGCGCTTATTTATTTTTGAGAGAGAGAGAGCAAGCAGGGGAGATGCAGAGAGAGTGGGAGACACAAAATACAAAGCAGGCTCCAGCCTCTGAGCTGTAGCACAGAGACCGACATATGGCTCAAATCCATGAACCATGAGATCATGACCTGAGCTGAAGTCAGACGCTTACCCGACTGAGCCACCCAAGAGCCCCTTAGCTGGATATGAAAACAATGAATAAAACTGGCATAAAAATAAAAATCAATAAATATTACCTATTTGTCAAAAAAATCTAGATTTAACTTTTAGAAGAAAAGACTAGTAATCAATATTGCTGTTGGATTCTTGGCATCAGTGAATTAAGTAAGTATTTTGAGACTACCCAGTGATAGACCAGTCCTTTCATTTATCATTGAGGAAACTTAAAGCAATACAAGTTTAAACTATATTTAGACAAAATAGACTTTAAAAAAAAGACCATAATAAGAGAAAAAGGAAGGCATTACATCATGATAAAGAGGTCAATCTAACAAGGGAATATAACATTTGTAAATATTTTTGTACCCAACATAGAGAGGCACCTAAATATATAAAACAATTATTAACAGACCTAAAGGAAGAAACAGACAGCAATATAATAACAGTAGGGAATTCCAACACCTCACTTGCATCAATGGATAGACCACTGAGATGGAAAATAAGAAAACATCTGCCTTAAATGACGTGTTAGACCAGATGGACTTAACAGATATACACAGAACATTCCATCCAAAAGCAACAGATACACACTCTACTCAAGGGCACGTGGAACATTTTCCAGGACAGATCACATGTTAGGCCATAAAACAAGTCTTAATACATTTAAGAAGACTGAAATCCTATCACACCTCTCCTCTCACAACACTTGTACAAAACTAGAAGTGAATTACAAGAAAAAACCTGGAAGTTTCACAAATATGTACAGATAAAACAACATGCTAATAAAAACCAATAGGTCAAAGAAATCAAGATAAATTAAAAAAAATCTTTATACAAATGGACATGGAAATACAACATAACAAAATTTCTTTGATGCAGCAACCGCAGTTTTAACAGAGAAGTTCATAGCAATAAATGCCTACCTCAAATCAAGAAAAATCTCAAAAATTTAATGTTATACCTCAAAAAACTAGAAAAAGAACAATGCCCCATTAGCATAAGGAAGGAAATAACCAATATCAGAGTGGAAATAAATGAATTAGAGACTAAAAAGACAACTTTGAAAAGAGAAACATGACAAATCTTCAACTAGAATGACCAAGACAAAAAATGAATGCAGAAATAAAAGAGGAGACATTAAAACTGATAACACAGAAGTACAAAAGATCGTGAGACTACTTTGAACAATTACACAGTGACAAATAGGACAACCTAAGAAAAAACAGACAAATTGCTAGAAACATAAACCTTCCAAGACTGAATCATGAAGAGACAGAAAATTTGAATAGACTAATTATTAGTAAGGAGATTGAATCAGTAATCAAAACCTCCTAGTAAACAAAAGTCCCAAACCAGACAGCTTGATTGGTAAAGTTTACCATAGAAAGATTTAATACCAATCCTTCTTAAACTCCTCCAAAAATATACAATGAGGAAACATTTCCAAGTCATTTAATGAGGCCAGCAATACTCTATTACCAAAACCAGACAAGGACACCACAGAAGAAAGTGACAGACTAATATCCCAGATGAACAAAATATTGCCAACAAATTCAACAATACATTAAAAGGATCATATACCATGATCAAATAGAATTTACTTCAGAGATATAAGGATGGTTTAACATCTGCAGAAGTCAATATGATACATCACAATAACAAAATGAAGTATTAAAGTCATATGATAATCTCAATAGATGCAGGAAAAGACATTTAACAAAATTCAATATCTATTCATGATAAAAAACTATCAACAAAGTGAATATGAAGATAATGCATGTCAACACAGTAAAGGACATATATGAGAAGTCCCAGGCTAACATCACACTCAACAGTGAAAGGCTGAAAATGTTTCCTCTAAGATCAGTGACAAGACAAGGATGCCCATCTCTCCACTTTTATTCATCATAGTCTAGGCACAGATTGGAGATACTGTGGGTTTGTTTCCAGAACACTGTAATAAAGGGGCTATCACAATAAAGTGAGTCAAATAAACTGTAGTCCATTAAGTGTGCAATAGTAGCATTAAGTCTAAAAAGAAAAAAACAAACAAAAATGATATATACCTTAATTTTAAAAATACTGAAAAAAATGCTGAAAGAATTACTAAAACGTGACAAAGATACGAAGTAAGCAAATACTGTTATAAAAATTGCACCAATATGGGGTGCCTGGGTGGCTCAGTCGGTTGAGCGTCCGACTTCGGCTCAGGTCATGATCTCGCGGTCTGTGAGTTCGAGCCCCACCTCGGGCTCGGGGCTGACAGCTCAGAGCCTGGAACCTGCTTCGGATTCTGTGTCTCCCTCTCTCTCTGCCCCTCCCCTGCTCATGCTCCGTCTCTCTCTGTCTCAAAAATGAATAAAAACATTAAAAAAAAAAATTGCACCAATAGACTTACTCAGTGCAGGGTTGCCACAAAACTTCAATTTGCAAAAACAATAATATCTACGAAATGAAGTAAAGTGAAGTGCAATAAAGTGAAGTTATGCCTCTGTTGGACAGAGCTATCAGGCAAGAAAAAGAAATAAAAGGTATCCGAATTGAAATGGAAATAATAAAACTGTCACTATTTACAGATGACATATTATATATAGAAAACCCTATAGACTCCACCAAAAAACTGAATAAACAAATTTGTTAAGTTACATAATACAAAATCAACATATAAAAATCTGTTACTGGGGCACCTGGGTGGCTCAGTCAGTTAAGCATCTGACTTCAGCTCAGTTCCTGATCTCACGGTTCATGAGTTCAAGCCCCACATCGGACTCTGTGCTGACAGTTTAAAGCTTGGAGCCTGCTTTGGATTTTGTGCCTCCTTCTCTCTCTGCCCCTCTCCAACTTGTGCTCAGTCTCTCTCTCTCTCAAAAAAATGAATAAAACATTAAATATTTTTAAAAATCTGTTACATTTCTATACACATAATGCACTAAGAAAAAGAAAAATTAAGGGTGCTTCACTGGCTCAGTGAAGAGCATGCAACTTTTTTTTAATGTTTATTTATTTATTTATTTTGAGAGAGAGAGAGAGAGAGAGAGAGAGAGAATGAGAATCCCAGGCACCCTCCACACCATCAGCTCAGAGCCTGATGCAGGGCTTGATGGCATGAACCATGAAATCATGACCTGAGCTGAAATCAAGAGTCAGCTGCTTAACTAGCTAAGCCACCCAGATACCTCATGAAGAGCATGCAACTTTTGATCTCAGGGTCGTTGAGTTTGAGTCCCACATTAGGTATAGAGATTACTTAAATAAAACTATACAAAAAAAAATTAAGAAAATCCTATTCACAACTGAATCAAAAAGAAACAACAAGAAAAACAACAGAAAAAAAAAAAAAAAAAAAAAAAAAAAAAAAAAAAAAAAAAAAAAAAACAAGGGCAAAAAACCCGGCAAAACGCCTAGGAATAAATTTAACCCAGGAGATAAAAAATATATACATTCAAAACTATAAGATATTGATGAAAAAACTTGAAGATACATAAATGGAAAGATAATCTGTGCTCATGGACTAGAAAAATTAACATTGCTGAAATGTTTATACTATACAAGGCAACTGAGAGAGTCAATGCAATCTCTATTAAGATTTCAATAAAATTTTTCATAAAAATAAAATAAGCAATTCCTAAAATTTGTATGGAACCACACACACACACACACAAAATACCCTGAATGCTCAATGAAATCTGGAGAAAGAACAAAGGTGGAGGCATCACAATCTCTGATTTCAAGCTATAATACAAAGCTATAGTAATCAAAAAAGTATGGTATTGGCATAAAAACAGATATATTGATCACTGAAACACAATGAAAAGCCCAGAAACAAACAAGTACATATATGGTCAGTTAATTTACAACAGAATAGCCAAGCATATACAATGAGGAAAAGAGGGACTCTTCAAAAAATGGCATTGGGAAAACTGGACACCTACTTGCAAAAGAAACTGTACCATCTTACACAATACACAAATTAACTCAAAATGGATTAAAGACTTGAATGAAAGACCTGAAGCCGTAAAACTCCTAGAAGAAAACATAGGTGGTAAGCTCCTTGACATTGGTGTTGGCAATGATTTTTCAGATCAGACTTTAAAAGCAAAGACAACAAAGCAAAAACAAACAAGTGAGACTACATCAAACTAAAAAAAATCTGCATGGCAAAGAAAACTTACCAATGAAATGACAAGGTAACCTTCTGAATGAGAGAAAATATTCACAAACCACATATCTTATAAGAGGCTAGTATCCAAAATGTATAAAGAACTCCTACAACTCAATAGCAAACAAACCACAAACACAATACCAATTTAAGAAATGGACAGAAGATCTGATATTTTCCCAAACCATAATGAGAGATCATCTCAAACTTGTCAGTATGGCTATTATCAAAAAGATAAGAAATGGCAAGTGTTGGTAAGCATCTGGAGAAAAAGGAACCCTTGGGCACTGTTGGTGGGAATGCAAATTGGTACAGCCATTATAGAAAACAGTATGGACATTTCCCCAAAAAAATATAAATAGAACTAACTTATGATCCAGAAATTCTGCTTCTAGGTATTTATCAGAAAAAAAATTTAAAGTAATTTGAAAATAAAATGCTTGCACCAACATGTTCATTGCAACATTATTTATAATAACCAAGATACAGAAACAATCCGAAGTATCCATTAATGGAGTGGATAAAGAAAGGTGGCATGTATATTAAACTGAATATTTTCAGCCATAAAAAATGAAATATTGCCATTTGTGACAACATAAGTTGAAAAACAAATACCATATGATCTCACTCACATTCTAAAAACCAAACAACCAAGCTCATAGATAGGAACAGCAGACTGGTGGTTGCCAAGGAGAAGAGATGAGTAGACAGGATCAAGAGGTACAAATTTCCAGTTATAAACTAAGTCATGGGGACCTAATGTACATCATGGAGACTATGGTGAATAATACTGTACCATATATTACAAAGTTTCTATGAGAATACTTCTAAAAAGTCATCATAAGAAAAAAAAATGTTATAACTGTTTAGGATGATCCTGAGATATATATTTTGGTCTTTGTTTATAAAATTGTAATGATTAGGGTGCCTGGGTGGCTCAGACAGTTAAGCGTCTGACCCTTGATCTTGGCTCAGGTCATGATCTTACATTCGTGAGTTCGAGCCCCATGTCAGGTTCTACTCTGACAGCACAGAGCCTACTTGGAATTCTCTCTCCCTCTCTCTCTGTCCCTACCCCACTTGTGCTCTTTCTCTCTCAAAAAAAAAAAAAAAAAAAAAAAAAAAAAAAGTTAAAAAAAATTATAAAAATAAATAAATAGATAAATAAATAAATAAATAAATAAAATTGTAGTTAATTTTTTTTTCAGTTTCAAGTAAGATTTTGTTTTTGTTTTGTTTATTTTCAATTAATCTCTACTCCCGATGTAGATCTCAAACTTACTACCCTGAGATCAAGAGTTGCATGGTTTACCAACTGAGCCAGCCAGGTACCCTATAATGATTTTTTAATGTAATATAAACCCATGTTACTGACCATCACTCCAAAGGTAATTAAGAATTGTTAAAGTTTTCATGTGTTATTAAATGTCCCTTTATCCTTGTTTTGCTATACTGCATCATTCCTATGCATTTACAAAGCCAACATTTAGATTTTTTTTAAAGAAAATAGTTTAGTCTATCACAAACTCCTAACAGTTTGGACATATAAAGTATTGCAACAGTGTAATGATATACAATGGATTTAACCATAACAAAACATTAAAAAGTTATACTTTCTCTAACATTTCATCTGCATGGCCAGTACAAAGTATTCATTTCAGATTGAACAAAATAGAATTTAAGGAGTACATTTTTAAATTAAAAAAAAAAAGTTTATTTATATTTGAGAGACAGAGAGAGCGAGCATGAGTGGGGGAGGGTCAGAGAGAGAGGGAGACACAGAATCTGAAGCAAGCTCCAGACTCTGAGTTGTCAGCACAGAACCTGATGCAGGGTTCGAACTCTTGGACCACAAATCATGACCTGAGCTGAAATTGGACACTTAACCGACTGAGCCACTCGATTGCCCCAAGAGGTACTTTTAATATAAATTTCTTGTGCAAGACAAATGCTACTTTTGCACAATCTCAAATCTACCTGTGAATGTAATCATTCAAAACAAACACAACTTTTCAAATTAAACTTTTTAAACTTACATATGATAACAAAATAGAGTTTTAGAAAAACTATGGGTTCCTAAATTTGTTATAAAATCTAATTATTTTTCTCTCAAGAAACACACACACACACACACACACACACACACACACAGACACAAAACTGGCCCAACCCATAGGAGGTACAATACCAGCAGTGAATCTTCAGGTAGTCTATGGACTTTGAGTGATTATGTGGTATTAATGTGGGTTTGCCCTTGGTAAAACATGTACCATTCTGGCGAATGATGTTGACCGTAGGAGAAACTATTTTGGGGGATAGAAGGTATATGGAAAACCTCTGTATCTTTCTCTCTATTTTGTTGTAAGTCCCAAACTGCCCTAAAGAGGTGCCTGGATGGCTCAGTCAGGTAAAGGTCTGGCTCTTGATTTCGGCTCAGGTCATGATCTCACAGTTCATGGTATCAAGCTCCACATTGGGCTCTGGGCTGACAACATGGAGCCTGCTTCCAATTCTCTCTGCTCTTCTCTCTCTCTCTCTCTCTCTGTCCCTGCCTTGCTTGTGCTTGTGCACTCTCACTTCAAAAATAATAAACTTGAAAACAATTAAAAAATAAAGTAAAAAACAAATTTCCAAAAAAAATACAAAGTCTTAAAATCAAAGAACAAAAACAAAGTAAAACCTTTTAAATACACGTATATAATTTTAGCATTGATAATCAAAATATGGTCTACAGGTATGACTCTAATTTCTCCCAAAGAAAGTAGAGTAAAATGTTTTTCTATAGGTATTATTAGCAATGTAACTATTTTGGCTTTTAATTTATCAAATCAGCATTATATTCTTACTACTCATTGACTAGGTTATTTGGTCTCTGCTTTTACTTTCCATTAGGTTTAAAAAAACATGTTTTTTCTTTCATAGTGGTGTCCTACCAAATTAACATTTTAATATATGTAATTTTTGTATGTGGAGTTGCCATCCTTTGGGCAATACAAACATTAAATACTATATTTAAGTTTGATAAACACTAATACAAATTGCTCCCTCTTTCTCACTCTACCCTCCAGAACAATTGTTCTCAAAATACTGTCTTAGGAACTGCACATCAGCATTACCTGAGAATTTCTTAGAAATGCAAATTCTATGCTGACCCCAGTCTGAATCAGAAACTCTGGAAGTGAGGTCCAATCAGTTGTGTTTAATAGGCTCTCTAGGTAGTTGTGAAGCAGCTTAAATTTAAAACTAGTGTTCCAGAAAGATGAAATTTAGCATTTAGATCAGGTCATCATCAGATTGATTTTTTTTATACTAGAAGTACACAATAAAGTGTTGTATTTGAGCTTATTTTCACATAATACTTATATTTAAGGATAAAATAAGCATAGAATTTATTAAAAACAAACAAAACTTTCCTTTACACCAATTTTTACTTAACCAAGAGTACTTGATTTGCTTAACATAAAGTACAATTTTTTTCTTTTTCTAAATTTTTTTACAGTTTATTTATATATTGTGTGTGAGAGAGAGAAACAGAGAGAAGGAGAGAGAGAGCAGGGCAGGGGCAGAGAGAGAATCCCAAGCAGGCTCTGCATAGTCTCTTAGCTGTCAACGCAGGGCTCGATTTCACGAACCTTGAGATCATGACCTGAGCCAGACCCAAGAGTCTGACACTTAACTGACAGAGCCACCCAGGTGCCCCAAGAGTATAACGTTCTAATGACTGTAAGTAATGATGGTTTAGCCAGCATGGAACTAAAAGGAATCCTAATATGCTGAGTGGTTTAAAACCCCAACCTGAACTGGGATTTCTCTTCCTCTATGGCATGAACCTCAAAGTCCTCAAAATGGAACACAAAGCTATCACTATCACCACAAGGGTCTGGTTTTGACTGGGGCAGTGGCAGACTGGGAGCTTACCTAATTTTCTTTAGTCAGTCCAGGAAACTTCTGCCTGAATTCCTGGTTCTAAAATTGGCCTGGGGTCCAGCCTCCTGAGGTCTGAGAAAAATCAGTGCTTCTCAGGTTTACCTGATGATCTGAATCTTTTGGGGGTGTTTCTCACATCTCATTCAAGACCTCCTACATCTGTTCCACAGGAACTGTTTACATGATCATCAGATAGATACTGTTTCTCAGCCCCATCAAAAAAATGGAACAGGGTATTCACCTGATACTTCTTTCTCCATCTCCCTAACTCTATTCAGCTGCCTAAAGGCAGCTTGTGTGGTTGTTCTTCCCCAAGATTTTTCTACCATGAGGTAACCAGCTATCATCACATGTTCTTTTCAAGCCTAGTAGGTAAATATTTTTTTAAATTTTTTAATGTTTATTTATTTTTGAGAGAGAGAAAGGGAGAACAAGTGGAGGACAGGCAGAGAGACAGAGGGAGACAAAGAAATCTAAAGCAGACTCCAGGCTCTGAGTTGTCAGCACGGAGACTGACACGGGGCTCAAACTCACAAACCATGGGATCATGACCTGAGCTAAAGCCAGACGCTTAACTGACCGAGCCACCCACTTGACCCAGTAAATATTCTTTAGAACTTCACTTCTCCCAGTTATTCTGACCTAATACTGCCTACTTAGTCCTAAACTCTCAGGTTCTTGCTTAACTTGTAAATTAATCCAAAATTTACTAGCATTACAACAGGTTACATACACGTTACTATTTCCTCTTCAGCTATAAAGTAACATTTCTCCCTATAAAAGAAATTAACCAGCACTTTTAAGACTGGGGGAAGTGAAGAGCCATCCTGGAATGCTTTATTTGCATTCATAGATTATTTACCTTCAGAATCTAATTTTCTATTTAAGATATGGGCTATGAATAAAGCTAATCAACTCCAACAATCATGATTAAATGGAAATAGAAATTTTATAGAGAGGAAATTGTGTCAAAATTTTTAAAAAATACCTATAAGAAACTGGTATACTTATCTCTACAAAGCAATGCACACATACTAATACATAAGTCACATACATATAGCATCCAAAAAGAAACGGCTTAATAAAAACATGTCCAAATATGTTTTGGGTTTTGTTGAATACAAAAATGCAAACAGTAATAACAATTTGACAAAGGAATTTTTCAGTATATCAGAAACTACATCCCATCTTTTAGTAAAAATATCTGTTCAATTGACTTAGAGGTGGCTGTTAAAAGCCCCAAGGGCCCTATACACTTAGCAGCAAAATGAAATGGTGTTTCTCCCTGCCTTCCTTCTACCTCAGACTCCCAATACTTAGCAGCAAAATGAAATGGTGTTTCCTTCTGCTTTCCTTCTACCTCAGACTCCCAATCACAAAGAACTATGTTCTATGAAGAAAAAAGAAAAACAAACAACAATAAAAACTTCCATCAACTGGGGCGCCTGGATGGCTCAGTCAGCTGAGTATCCGACTTTAGCTCAGGTCATGATCTCACAGTTCGTGGGTTCGAGCCCCGCATCAGGCTCTCTGCTGACAGGTCAGAGCCTGGAGCCTGCTTCGGATTCTGTGTCTCCCTCTCTCTCTACCCCTCCCCCACTCATGCTCTGTCTCTAAAAAATGAATAAACCCTAAAAAAAAAATTTAAAAAACAAAAACAAAAAAACTTCCATCAACTAAATTTGGGTTTAAAACCAAGTTTAAATAGCATCAAAAAGACCAGGAGTAAACATACTACATAACGCCAGCACAAATGACACATGTGTAACTTTGGATAATGTTCAGATCAAATCAATAATTCAAACAGTATTTCCTACCCATCTAATATGTGTCCAGTTGTAAGGTTGGTAAGACTCAGAAATGTACAACACAGAGTCCTTGTATTCAGCAAAGTATGATCTAGTTAAGGAGGTAAGAATTACTCATAAAAAACAAGGGAATAAGGAAAGGCCACTCACTCTCCAAAATAAGGCATCATAGGCTGTGGCAAATGTGAAAGTACCAGAGGATAGAGAAGCCAAATGCCAGGATGGCTGGTGACTTCTTGAAAAGCTCCATAGCACTGGGGGATTCTGAGTAGGTCTTAAAAAGCTTCACCATCTCAAATAGGCAAAAGGGAAAGACATTCCAGGTGAACAAAGATACAGGTGATAATGAGCAGGGAGCCTAGCAAGCTAAAAGCACAAGATTTCATATCAAAGGAGTAGGCAATTTTTAAAACTATTATCCTGCACATCTAAACCACAGTAAATATTTCAGGCTGTATTGCAAACTCAGTTTACTGTTTTTACTTAAATGCTATTACAACATCTAACAAATTAACTTAAGAAGAATGATTTTTAAATGTTCTGAAGATGCTTTATGACAGCAATATTATTTCCAAAAGAGCCCAAAGACATTCAAACCAATGCAAAAAATGATTATTTTCATTGCTTAAAGATAAAATAAAATGCAATATATATACCAAATTGTTTACATGTTATTTATAATTATATAATGCATTTACATATAATTATATTTATAATATGCATATACACACATATGGCTTCTTGAAAAGTCCTCTCCTACTATTAACATGGAGACTTGTAACTGTCTCCATGAACTTTGACTAATAGATGCTAAAAAAGTGTCAACCCAGCTTCCAAAATACCAACATTTCTAAGTTGGAGTGTTTTACAATATCCCAATTGCCCAAGGCTGACTTTATTCTTTCTCTCTTCTGTGGTCCCTTATACTTTGCATGTACACAGACTACAGACCTTACAATATTTTCTTATCTATTCATATATTTAACAAATATTTACTGAGTACCTAGTATGTGCCAGGCACTTGAAATATAATAAAGAGCCAGGCAAACATGATCTCTTTTCACAAGGAGGTTAAATTCTTGAGAAGACAGAATGAAAAAAAGTAATTATAAATTGTGGTAAGTGCTATAAAGAAAAGAAACATTAGGCTGAAATACAGTCACCATGTAGTATAGTATATAAGAGCATTGCCCTCTACCTGAAATGCCCAGATCCATCATCCTGAGTTGACCACTTACTAGCTCTTTGACCTTGGACAACCCATTACTGCTTTTCTGCTCAGTTGCTTCATCTGATAACTGGGGATAATAATAGTACCTATGTCATAGAGTCATTATGAATATTAAAATGATAAAAGGTAAATCACTTAGAACAATGTTGAACATGTAAAAACATAGAAATAATAACTGAAAGTATGATTTCTACAACCTTTTCATTACACTCAAGCAACGTCTTAGCAAGAGGGAGAACTGAGTGCAAATAAATTCATTTTATTCTTTTTTTTTCCTGGTGCCATAAGGGAGTAATTTTGAGACAGTAATTTACTGTTGTCATGATGTTATATACTATATTCTGATGGACAGTTATACAGTTGGCAGTAAATGACTTTAAGGTCCCCTTTAATGCTGAGCATCTGATTTGTTCAAGTAGAATAATTTTATTTCATGGAACAATAGCCACAGAAACAGACATCCAACACTGACCTTAAATAATTGGGTTCAAGAAAGTTACAGAATATTAGGAAAATTAAGGAATGAACCAATAGGTAAATGTGCAAGAAAGATATGTCTGGACCCAGAAAGGTGACACAGGCAGACTAGTGAAAGCTGTTGTAGGGCTTTGCCTGTG
Source organism: Panthera uncia (assembly GCF_023721935.1). Classification (NCBI taxonomy): domain Eukaryota; kingdom Metazoa; phylum Chordata; class Mammalia; order Carnivora; family Felidae; genus Panthera; species Panthera uncia. The sequence goes on from NC_064810.1 coordinate 89,375,364, forward strand.
TTCAGAAAGGCTCCCTGAAACCAGGAAAAACAGGCAGAGATAAAGATACTTCACACTGATCAGATGTGGACTAGAACAGAGCCCTTTAAACTTGAATATGTGAATCAACTGGGGAAATGCAGATTCTGACTGATGAGTCTGGGTGAGCCTGAGAATGTGCAAGGATGCTTTCTTATTCAGAGTAGAAACAGGTGAGCAGCATCAGCATCTTCTGAGAGCCTGTTAGAAATACAGATCCTCGGGTCATGTCCAGATCTACTCAACAGAATCTAATCAGAATCCAGTTAACAAGCTCCCCCAAGTGATTTCTACACACATTCAAGTTTAAGAAGCACTAGAATGGAGATGATGAGGCCATTGATAGTGACCAGATTGTTCTAGTTGGCCAGAACTTTCCTGGTTTTAGCTCTGAAAGTCCCCTGTCTGGAGAAGTCCCTCAGCCCCAGACAAACCAAGACAGGTTAAATGGTCACCCTAGCTATTGATCCCATAGATGGGACTGGAGTTTTCTGTGCGTGCTGTTGTATTTTAAAGGTCATGGATAGTACAGTACAATTAGCATATTGTTTTTGGTCTTCTGCCAGCAGCATAATATTGAGCAAATCACTTTTCTCTAAGGCCTACTTTCATGTAAAAGGAAAATGATATCTACCTCATAGGGTAGTTTTAAGGATTAAATGAGTTATAATATATTTGACCATGCTCTACATACAAAAAAAAAACTTTTAAAATGTTAGCTATTATTACGATAGGTCTTACAAAATAAAGAACTGAAATCTCTTTGTTTTCAGTGCTATAAGCATGACTGATGACGATTATGGATTTTGCCTTTAACTCAGCCTAACAAAATTATAAGAAAACAAAAAAAGAATAAAGAAAAGTCTGTGTGGTACGAAGGGTAAATAGGTCATGACATAGGTCACTCTAGCATGATTATTTGCACTAGAGGCTTAGAGGTAGTTAACTCCTTTCTCTAGTGTATATGTCCATTTTTTTAACGTTTATTTATTTTGGGGAGAGAGAGTGTGAGCAGGACAGAGGTAGAGAGTGAGGGGGACAGAGGATCCAAAGTGGGTTCCACACTGAAAGCAGCAAGCCCGATGTGAGGCTTGAACTCACAAACTGCAAGATCATAAACTGAGCCAAAGTCCAACACTCAACTGACTGAGACACCCAGGCACTCCTATATATGCCCCCATTCTTAAGCTGCAGTGGGAACGTTGAGTAGTTGTGACAGACCATATGTCCAGTAAAGTTGTAAATTATTTACTATCTAGCCCTCCATTGGAAAAGTTTGCTAAATCCTGAGCTACAGAATCTTAGCAAGACTTCCAAAAAGATCACATGGCATATTCAGAGTGAGCAGAGGATTGCAGATACTTCTGTAGTACCACACTGTACTGACATTATGTGCTTACTGATCTGTCTTCCCTCGATAAACTGAATGCTTCTCAAGGACAGGAATCGTGTCTTACATTTTTTTGTCTCAGGAGCCTAACAAAGAACCTGATTCATAAAAGGTGGTCAATGAATGCATACAGAACTGAAGTCAACTATAGGGTGAAGTTTAGGTATATTGTGTATTTTAGATGTAGGATAGATCCATAAACTGGAACAATAGTTTATATTTATTTTAATAGGTAGTAGATTTTCCTGTGAAATAGGACTCCTAGGTTAACAGCTAATTTGCTATTTTTAGGTTTAAATTTCTTTTAATGTCTACTTATTTTTGAGTGAGAGAGAGAGAGACAGACAGAGAGAGAGAGAGACAAGAGACAGAGTGTGAGCAGGAGAGGGGCAGAGAGATAGAGAGGGAGACACAGAATCTGAAACAGGCTCCAGGCTCTGAGCTGTCAGCACAGAACCAGGCGTGGAGCTAGAACTCACATACTGCTAGATCATTACCTGAACCAAAGTTGGATGCTCAACCAACTGAGCCACCCAGGCGCCCCTGGAGTGAGCAAGTATTCTTGTATCCTCCTGCAAAATCTAATAAAGCCTACAAAGCAGTAAGTTATGTATAATAACAGTTTGATAATAAATTTAATATTGAAAATTACCTATGTCCAAAGGCTTGAACTGCCTTAGTTAACATGGCACATGCACTTTCACTATCTAGCCAGTGGAACTCTTAAGTACTTACCAGGTACAATTCAGAAGGGTGACTTCTGAATGTGTTTATTATTCCACGGAGAAGTCTTAGCCACAACTGAACTCCTTTCTATTTGATAAAGCTACCATACTATTTTAATATCAGGGGATAATATGGCCAGTGGCACTAATTAAGGGGTTAGTCTATGAATAACTGATGCATTTGTGAGTAAGCACTTCAAAAGAAATGCTTTCTTCACTATACTAGAGTAGACAAAATTGAAGACATTTCAAATAAATCTAATGACTACTGAGGCCAAGATTCCTTTAAAAAGCATGTACAATATAAAAAGACAATTCTACAAATAAATCTTGTAGAAGATTTCTCCTTGTAGAAGAAATTGAAGATATTAACCTTTTAAACATATACAGATAGATTTTTTCTCCTATTAGCTACTGTCATTAGCCTGATTTTTGATGTTAATAAAGTAAGCTTAATTTTGGAAAACTTTATAACTGCAGACCAGTAGACAGGAGAAAAACATTTTATATTTATATTAAATGCTTAGATACAAAATAGAGTAGATGCCTTATTAGCTGTATTATTTTGTTCCAATTAAAAAGTAAAGGTGGGGTACCTGGGTGGCTCGGTTGGTTAAGCATCCAACTCTTGACTTTGGCTCAGGTCATGATCTCACAGTTTGTGGGATTAAGCCCCACATTAGGCTCTGTACTGACAGTGTGCGAAGTCTGCTTGGGTCTCTCTCTCTCTCTCTCTCTCTCTCTCTCTCTCTCTCTCTCTCTCT